>NW_008358859.1:1461735-1482128 GCF_000622305.1 Nannospalax galili | reverse complement strand
AATTTATGTCATGTTAATTAGTAGAGGTGATAAACATTACCATTGAAATCTACCTGATGATTTTATAGACATACACAGGTCCAAGGATCCAAGTGCAACTGATTATGACTAGTAATAATCAGATACATACAGATTAGAGTTGCATGTGCCAACATCTCAGTGTTATTAGCAAAAATAATGAGTCTTTCTGTAAGAAATAATATGTTTTAAAATGAAATGGAGATCTTTTCTAAAGGTTAAAAACTCATTCAATTTTATGTCTTACAGGGCTTATACTGAGTTCAATATTGTATGACTGTAATTCAACTGTGACCCTAGAAACTTACAGCCACTTGTGAAAGAGATGTACTCTTGCTCTGGAATGTGTTACTGAATATGTCAAAGCTGTAATGAAATACTTCTTCTAATCATGTAGTTACTAAATTGTTTTAAATTTTTACTTCATGTTAAATAGTAGAGGTGATAAACATTACCAGTGAAATCTACCTGATGACTTTATATCCTTACTCAGGTACTAGGGATCCGAGTGAAACTGACTGTGACTAGTAATAATCAGATACGTAGAGATTAAAGACACATGTGTTCGTAGCATTAAAAATGCAGGAAACAGCATATCTTAAAATGAAATGGAGATCTTCTTTAAAGGGTAAAAACTCATTCAATTTTATGTCTTACAGGGTTTATACTGAGTTCAATATTGTATGACTGTATTAATTCAACTGTGAACCTAAAAATTTACAGCCACCTTTGAAAGAGATGTATCCTTGCTCTGGAATGTGTTACTGAATATGTTAACACCGTAATGGAAAAAAAAAAAAAAAAAAGAATTTGCAGACCTGATGCCCTGGCCCCAAATGTTTACATCCTTCCTCACTCTCTCAGAGGAAGGAGCCTTTGAGCTGACTCAGCCCAGTGCCACCGGATTCCACTGAGACACCAGCTACAACCAGGAGAAGCAGGCGGTCATAATAAATGACTGTTGTCTCACACCACATTGTCAGGAGTATTTTGTTATAAAGCCAGAGACTGGAACACAGATGCCTTGAGAGCCCCAGACCCAGGCACCCAGGCCCCTTCTTCCCTCAGCATCCCTGCTTGTTCTCAGGGAGAGGGGGAGGGGGGCTGGAACAAATCCCTCATCAAGCTAAATTTATTCTATTGAAGCATCCTTTATCTTGAAATGATGTCCTTCCTAGATCTCTGGTACTTGAGTCTCTGTCCCTTATGACACCATGGTGGAAACTGGCTTTTAATGGCCTCACTTGATCATTGGAAGTTGGCCATCCCTTGTCACCTCACAAATGTGTTTAAGACTTGAGCAGTCTGTGACAGCCCACGTGGCTGGAAGGGCTCCTGTCACTTCCACCTCTGACAGATCGTCATTCATGAAACCCCCTAAGGAAAACTGGTCTACCTCTTCTCCCACCCAGCATGCTTTTACACAGCCGTAACCTAGCTTATCAGCTCAGACACCTGGCTCTGGTTTAAAACGGCCTCAGACCTCCAAGGGGATGGAGAGGTGGAGGCTCCAACAGAAAGGGTTCCTTCAAAGCCCAGCAAGAGCTGCCTGGCCTCCGAAGCCTTGTACCTGCTCCAGCCAGCACCTGCCCCATCAAAACAGGGCCATAAACCGCAGAGAGACACACACACCTCAGGGAAAAGGTGTCAGCAGATCTGCACTTTCCAAAAGCAGTGTTTTCAGGTCACAGAACAGAGAGCCACCAGCCAGAACACGCTGCCAACTTCATTTCCAAAGCCGTGCAGAAGCCTGCGAAGGCTCAGCTCTTTGACTTCCGCTCACTGTGTCTCCTCCATTTCCCTGTAGCCTGGGGAGGCTGTGCAAAGGCCACACCCTGGGATGCGGAGCAGTGACAGCCACCAACACCACTGGGCCAGGGTCAGACCTGTTCCTCTTCCTGGGGGAAAGGCCAAGACAGGGCGCCAAACATCTGTGTGTATCGCAGGAGGACCCAAGGGCAACAAGGTGGGGCATCTGTATGCTCTCCACTTTCCACAGCATCATCCATGAAAACAAACCAAGGAACCCTGCCTCCCTCCCTGTGGCCAACGTTGGTGGGCAGAGAGATGAGGTACAAGCCGCCCCATGGCCTGAGCCCAGAGAGGCCGTTCTGCAGTTCAGTTCCCCCTGGTAAGGCTGTGGGCAGGACTGGCTAGTCCTGACAGCTTCCCAGTGGCAGGGAAACAACATTTTGAAGCCACAGTATTTCGGGAGCACAAATAGTAAAGCTGAGACATTTATATGCAATTGGGAGACATTTATCCTGTGACAACCTTCTATTCCAATGACTTTTCTATTACTGCCAATGATTAATGATGTAAATTCTGTCACTTGGGATGATGGATGTGGGGCAGCTAAGGGGCCTTTGCATAGATTACCCAAACTCTGGCTTCCCATTGGTTCCCAGTACAAATGCAGTCTACACTTCATTCAGGCATAAATGTAAAGTTCTTTTAGATTAAAAAAATATTATTCTTCTTCAGAACCCTCCAGAAGCAGTTGGCTCAGGGCTGGGGAGAGGTTTCTCTCCTCCGTATGTTTTCCCTGCTCAGGGTCAGGGCTGCTGATGTAACACATTTAGGAATAATTACCTAATTCTTCCCAAACGGGAGCTGGGGAGGCTGACAGAGGAGGTGCCCAGGAAGGTTAGAGACAGCCAAACAGCACTTGGGCATTCAAGGCCTTCCGTATGCTGGACCCAGGTCAGCCTGCAAATCTCAGGCCAACCACTGTCTCCACCTCCACTCTGTCATGTGGATCCTGCTACCCAGACCATGATGTCCATCTGCTCAAATATTGCCGCTGTCCAACGAGCCATGGGGGTGTGCACGGCGCTTCCCCATACTGCTGTGTGGTCTGCCTCTGCCCTCCCTTAAGCCCTGTGCTTTTCTCAACTCCTAGGGGCCTGCAGCTGAAGTCTCCTGTCCTCCCTTTGTGTCCCTCAGGCCAGTGCAAGCCATCTCCTGCACAGCCAGCAGAGTCCAAGACAAAGGGGCTGACACTGCTCTTCCCCTGCTCTCAGTGATGGCTGACCAACATCTTCATCATTTTCATTTTATGTATATGAGTGTATTGCCTGCATGTATGTAAGTACACCTGTGTCATACAATGACCTCAGAGGTCAGAAGAGGGCTCCGGATCCCCTGGAACTGGAGTTACGGACTGTTATTAGCCACAGTGTGGGTGCTGGAAATTGAACCCAAGTCCTCTGCAAGAGCAGCCAGTGCTCTTAACTGCTGAGCCATCTCTCCAGCCCCAGGATTCCTTTTCTGGGGCTCCTGAGTCTGTCGCTTCTCTCCAGACCCAGCGCCACACTGAGCCACTGTCACCTGGACTGACGACAGTCGATTCATGATCTCTCCGGAGCTCTCCGGGCTCCAGTCTTGCTGAGCTGGACATCCCCTCTGAGCCAGATCGCCAGTGGTACTCACCTCACCTGGGCGCTACACTACCAGCTCAGCATCACCTTGGACTGTACATGACTCCAACCTCTGCGCCAGCTGCCGCCCCACACCCCCTCACCACTACCCTGGATCTCTCTCCAGTCTCGGATCTCGCGGTGTACAATCTTCATGGAGCTACTGCTGCTCAATGCCTGGGACAGTCTTCCTGCCCTAGAGTCCAGTTGGCCAGCTCCAGCTCACCCTTCAGCTCTCAGCTTAGGCATCATGTGCTCAGAGAAGTCATCCTTGAGCCAGACCACATGGGCCTCTGCCTTCCCCTCAGGGCAAGCTCAAGGTCCTTGTCTCACAGGACCTCCCACCTGGCATAGTACCTGTATAGCTTGAGGCCCCAAAGTGTACTTGCTCAGTGGGTGAACAATGAGGAGACCCTACTGGACACTGGGCTGCCCCACCCCACCCCGTGCAGAAACCAGGAAGGACAGAAAATCTCAATATCACAACCTAGAACAGGTGGCCTCATTCATAAGGCAAAGGCTTAAAAGTTTAAAGAAGGAGAGAGAATTGATGCAGGACAAACATGTGGGCCTGTAAATCAAGCTGTTGTAAATGCCACAGGGGGAGCTGCTATGTTCCCCGCAGAAACCAGAAAAGCAGCTGTAATTCAGACGTGGGCGGGGCAACCTTACAGGAACCCAGGGCTGTGCCTGGAGCTGGATTCCTGGCACTCCTAACTCAATATCTCTCTCTCTCTCTCTCTCTCTCTCTATCTGTCTCTCTCTATCTCCTCTCCTCTCCTCTCCTCTCCTCTCCTCTCCTCTCCTCTCCTCTCTTTCCTCTCTCTCGTCCTTTCTTGGAAAACAGATATGCTTTCTGCTCTATGATGCCTGGGAAGGGCCTGGGTTGTGACACCGGGGCACTGGAATGAGACCAGGAGATCGCCATGGTCCTGGGGATCCCCACCCGGTGGCAGGAAAGAGCAGTGGAAAAACCCAGCAACACCTCAAGCCCTGGCTCTCTCCTCCCCTGCTCTGGCAGCCTGGTTACCTCTAAGACTTCAGGACAGGAGGGTAGGCATGGCACTCACAGGCTGGCCCTGGAGACTCAGGCTCTAGCACTCAACAAAGCAAGACAGACATCCAAGATTCAAAGACTAAGAACTTGGGGCTGACAAAATAGCTCACCAGGTAAAGGCACCTGCTGTGAAGGCTGTATGCCCCCCACGTGCAGGACTGCAGCAACACACGCACCCATACATACAAATAAACAAGCTGTAAGAACTGACACGAGTAGAGGGGGCACCTGAGAGTGACAGAGAGAGTCAGAGGTCCCTGGTGGTCAGGTGGACTGCCTCACATGCTTGAGGGCTCTGATGCTTTCTTCTTAGGGACCATGGTTGGCTTTTGGAGATGTGGTATCATGTAGCCCAGGCTGGCTTCAAACGCACTATGTAGAAGAGGATGACCTTGAACCTCCACCTCCATCCTTCCACCTCCATCCCCCAGTGCTAGGACCGCAGGCATTGCTACCACACCCAGTTTGCTCAGTTTTATGCAGTGCTGAGGATCCAACCCAGACCCTCAGGCATGCCAGACAAGCACTCTGCCCACAGAGCTTACCCCCAGATCCACTGCTGTCTTTCCTGAATTCTGTAAACTGCCTGCCTGTTCCTCCCCATGCCAGTAGCCATGGCTGCCACGATGGATCCCAAACCCCCAGGGCTGCCTCCTCCACTGTCCTGCTCTGGCTCTGCCCTGTGGTTCCGTCCTGTGGACATGGAAAGAGCCCTCATTCTAGAGACTCCAGTCCTCTCAGACCACGCTACTCTCCTTCAGGCTCACAGCCTCCTCCATGGGGAAAGGACCAGTGTGGACTCGGCTCTCCTGAAGGCCTGCCCGGCCTCTCCGGTCAAGGCTCCTGCCTGCAGCCTGTGCTTGGCCCCCCAGAGCAGCAGGTAGAGTGGCTGCAACTGAATGCTGAAGCCCCCAGGAGGGGGACAGTGCAGGCTAGGATGGGGAAACCATAAAATGCAGAAATTCAGAACACTTAAGAATTACTAGCTCCCTCGTCTGAACTTTTTGGGGTTACATTCTTGGAGCAAAGGAAGTGAAATCTCTGGTCTTTGAAAGCCTCATAAATATATCTTTTTTAAAAAATAAAACTACTTAAACGAATCCCTTTTGTCTGACAAAGCAGAGAATCAGAAGCTCCCAGTTTTAAAAACTTCCATTAAAGCAGCTTTTCCTTTTTCAGAAAATAATGAATTGAAAAATAAATCAGAGGCTTAATTAAGCCTGAGGCCAACGAGAGACAGCCAAGGCGAAGCTTCTTGACAAGCAGCACAGCCAGAATGGGCGGAGGCTCCTCTCTGCTTATTTCTGAAGGAGCCCGGCCAGAAGCCTGCCTCTGAGCCGCACAGAATTAGAATTCAGCTAGGCTGATTTTTTCAGGCAGTACAGAACGTCTTCATTGGGTTACAGCAACCTCGTAAACTAAGATAAAAAGCCAGTGAGGTGGAGACAAGAATGTGTTCCTGGGGAGGGAAGAGTGACAGAGCCCTGGCCCAGAGGGAGCCGGCTCCAGTGACTCCACACGGGTCCCCATCCCCTCAGACCTTCAAGCTAGGCCTGGGCTCATAGCAGAGACAGGCCAGTGTCTGCACCACATGCAGGAACCTCCCCTCCCCGAGAGGCTGCCTGAGACCAGGCACTGCCAATGGGCAGATGGCTCATGCCACTTCTCTACTGGTCAGAGGCCACAGTGCCACCAGGACATGGGCACTAGCTAGAGTAGCTACGTGTGTGTGCATATGTGTGTTTGTGTGCTTGATGTTAAAGTGCAGGTTCACCTTGTGACAATCTTAGGCACTAAACCAGTACCAGAGAACAGCGGTAAAGTCAGAGACAGGCCCTGCCATTCTGAAACCTACATTCATGTGGAAGAGGTGGGCATCATATGACTCCCAAGAATAACTAGTCATCATTACGTCCAGTGTCCCATAAACTAGAAGCTGCTATGAGGAGGACCATGGCCTTCATGCTTTCAGGACAAACATGAGTCCTATGTTCCAATCCAGGACTACTCCTTTGCCTCCAAATCCCTCCTTGCCTGCATTCACTCTGCCCTTTCCCATTGGAAGCCTCCAACGCACCCATCTCTGGCTGACGAACCTAAGTTCAAGCCACTTCTTCTGTGAAGCCTCTGGTGGTCCTTTCCTCCCCATCTCCCTCCCTTCGACTTCCCTCAGCACTGAGCCCAGCCTGGCAGGTGGAGGAGTCAAACAGAAATGCCCATCCACAAAACAACCTGAAAACATATGGGAAAAGAAAAGATCACAATCCAGGGCAGGAAGAAGTTGTTCTGTGCCTGTGCTTGGCCGAGGGGAAGGCAGAGATGAGGTAACGCAGGCAGAGGCCAAGGACAGCACTCATGGGCAGCACCAGAGTATGTGGCTAGGACACAGTCACAGAGCTGAGGGGCTGACCAGAGTTCTAACCACCAGAGGCAGAAGGCCTCTGTCACAGGACAGCTCTGCAAGGACAGCGGGGAAGCCTGGAGGGCCAATAGACCCTGAAGGTCAGAAGGTCTGGGAAGTTGCTGCATTGCAAATCTCTCGCAGTGCTCTGACTAGTTTAATGAGAACTTGCGCCATGTGGAACAGCACACACTGGGTCAGAGCGGGCAGGTGGACCGCTATTTCAATCTCCCCAAGCATTCAGGCAAGGCCACTGGGCCAACCCTGGGATGCCAGGGTAAAGACAAGGCCTGGCTCTAAGGCCAGTTGAAAAACTGGCCCCACACATAGGATCAAGATCAGGGATCCCTGGGGTCAGAGAATCTGCACCCAGGGGCAGGAGATGCTGGGTAACTCTAGGGATAGGTACTAGACCTCAGGGTGTGTGGGCAGGGTTCAAAGCCTGTCCCTGTGGCCTATCTTCCAGTGCCTTTGGGCAGGCCACACAATCTAACTGAGCCCAAGCTGCCTTCCCTGTAAAAGGCAGAATCACCTCCTCAGCTGCCAGTCTGTGTGACAGGCATTGGGACTGGCAGTATTCCTGGTCCTGGCTGAGCTCAATCCTGGACAATTCTGACAGATACCTATGAACTGGGGCAAGGTCTTCTGTTAAGAGAGAGATCTAAGAGAGCTGGAAGGTGGCGGTCCAAGGCCACCCAAAATATCACCCCCCAAAGGGACAAAGCCTCTCCCCTAGCAGGTTGGTCACCAAATGCAAACTACCCGCTTCTCCTCTGTGGCCTCAGACACACCAGGGTGATCTGGAAAGTACTGAGGAATATTAGTGTCTAGCACTGTGATGTAAAGATAGACTAAAGCTAAGAGGAGAGAGCGGCCCCTAGGAGACTGACAGGGAGAGAGAAGGCATTTTAATATTTCATTAGTGCCCCATTAGCAACACAACACACTTTCACACTTGACGACTTCTTGGGAATGCCTCATTTGGAAACAACCAGAGGTTGCACGGCTGCTCACCCCACTGGCCGGCTGAGCCTCCTGAAGCAGCCAGTTGGAAAGGACTTGACCTTCAGGGTTATGGCTACAAACCCAATGAGCTCCAGCATGCAAGAGTTCCTGGAGAGACACTTAGAAGACCTGCTAATCCAGGGATGAAAGGCAAGCAGCCGATCCATCAGCAACCAAGGGGAAACCTTTCTCAGGCTTCGTGGCTGGATTCGTGCACTCACACTCAAGGCGTACGGCAAAAGAGCCACCTGCCAATTAAGAGATCCTAAAGTCTGGCCATTGAGATCCACCTCCCCCCACCACCACTATCATTAGAGCCTTAAGGGAAGCAGAAGACAGGGCAGGGGAGCCAGGGTATAGAAGACAAAGGGAGTGTCCTTACCTATCACCCCGTAAGCCACTGTCACCTTCATTTGCTCAATAAGTAGCTATCATGCACACAGCCTGTGCCAAGAATGTGCTCACTGCCAGACACACAGCAGGTAGCCTACAGACCTTCCAACAAGGGCACATGGAGGCAACTGACTTAAGGTGCTAATCTCTACTCCGGCACAGCCCTGCAGGTAGTTAGGGAGGTGGTGACCCGAGTTCCCATTTTTCAGGCAGAGTTCAGCAACCGCAGTGGCTGTGCAGTTCCTGCTTCCCTGGGGCAGGGACACACTAAAATGAGGGGCCTGGGTACCAGCTCTACCCCAGGCACAGGACTCCCACACCCCTACACTGGTTTACCAGTCCTGAGGATCATTCAAAGAGATGGCCACTGAACAGAGGGGCTGCTTCCCTGGTTTTGAGTTACACCTGACCTTTTGTTCTCCTAACAATTAACACCACCCAGCCACTCCTCCTCCCCAACAAGGCACAGCACAGCCAGAGTTAACAACAGGCAGAGCCCTCTTAGATCAAATGGGCCTCCTGGGCCCCCAAACTCCCACCCAGCATGGCCTGAGAGCCAACCTGAAGTCCACCCAGGCTCCTGGTTCTGAGCTCAAGTCCTCTCCCCTGTCCAAAGAGCAGAAGGCACCAGTCCTCCAGGGACACCCTTCCCAATTCCCTCTAATTTGGTCTATTAATTTAAAACAAAGGAAGCTGGCCAGGAGTGGTAGGCACAGGGGATGTCTGAGAGGATGTAATTAATGCGGCTGCTCCAAACGGAAGGTAACACCTTGTCTCCTCATTAGCAGATGTACTGCAATTTAGGATGACATCCTGGAGGACAGCAGTGGGGACACACGGCTCCCTTGCAAGTCCATTCCTTGCCCGCCACTTCAGTTTCCTCACTGTTGAGCAGTTATGAACAAAGCACTCCCAATAGAAGGCTTTGGGCTGCTGAAGCCCAGTGATGGTGTTCTGGGGCCTAGAGGCCAGGCCCAAACACCAGAATCCCCACATCCAGACCTCAGTCTCTAAGCATTTTCCCATTAAATGTTCAGCATGGGTTCTGGACCCTGTTAATCTGTGCTCTGTAAACAGGTAAGACACAAGATGGGCTTCAAGGACACGGTGACCTTCATGAACCAGTGACATTCAGGGATTAGATACAGAAGGTAGAACCCTGGCATAAACAGAGCTGCCTGATTTTTCTTGGGGAGACAAACATCTCTTCACCCGGGAAGAAAGAAGACCCCAAGTGACAGACCCAAGAAGGGTGTTTCTCAAGTCCAGCTGGATGAACCAAGGAGTTTATGGGCAGGTCCACAACCACCCCACCCAGTAGATTGTTTGCCTCTTACACAGTGGAATGGTGGGGGTTAAGGCATGTCATGAAGGGTCTGTGAATCTCACAAGTCCTGCCTGCCCCCCTTATAAGGGAATGTTAACAGGCCTGATCTCCTGAGGGTCTCCTTTGGGTAATCACAGCTACCCTGTTTCAAGACATTGATGATCCCATCCAGTGCAGTCGAAACACCAGTTTTCACGTGACAGCACTTCCCTTCCACCCAGCAGGTACCTTAGGGAAAGCCCAGGGCCCCCATTGGGCTCATCTGGATGGTGAAGCGCAATTATGACCTCCAGAAGGTAGACTAAGGCCAGGCCCCTGGGATCACCCTGCCTCTGCACATCAGCTCTAGGAATGAGGCAAGTATCCAGATAAAGGCCAGTCATTATCCAGATAAAAGCAAAGATTCAAAAGCATGGCTTTAGTTCCCCAAGTGCGCACTGTGAGCCAGCCCAGCTGATTTCCAGGAACTGTGAACAGGTCAAGATGTGAACTGTGAGCTGCTCTGGAGTTCCACACAGGCTGAAACACCTGAGGAAACCCAGGGGAGCATGGACACTGGGAGGAAGCCTTCCTGCGCTTTAGGTTACTATTCCAGGGAGGAGCCATCCATAGCCACTCCCACCCTGCCTTACAATTGAGTCTATAACCCAGAAAGTTCATGTAGGCATGTGATTTTAGACAATTTTATTTTTTTGGTCTTCTTTGAGACAGGGTCTCCCCTGTAGCCCCAGCTGTCCTGGAACTCACTATGTAGACCAGGCTGGCCTTGAACTCACAGAGATCCACCTGCCTCTGCCTCCCAAGTGCTGGGATTGAAGGCATGTGCCACCACAAGTCTTTCTGCATACAGATATTACGAGGTCAAACACTCAATCGGCCCAAGTCTGCAGTAGAGCATGCCACGCCCTCCCCTCTCTGAGGCCATCTCTGATGCCTCCCACCCTACAAGAGCTCCAGTTACAATAGCATTGCAAACCGACTGGCAGTGGTAACATGTGCAGTGTCCTGAGTTCGAAACCAAAACAACAGCAACAAAAACTGCCAGGCAAAGGCCCAGCCAGGCCAGCTCCTCAGAGACTAGAGCATCTGCACCTGGCAGGCTGCTCCACATCCTCCAGACCTTGGTCACTGGAGCTCTGCCCTAAGCTGTGCCTACCTGCCTAGGTCTGCCCCAAAGCCCTCAGGGTGGAGACCCCAGTCACTGGAGGGCTGCACCCCCTGCTGGAGAACTCCCAGGCCATAGGCCTGAGATGGACCTCTCCAGGTGATGCCTCCTTCCAGCCAGTCCCAGGAGCCAGCCACATGTCATTTCAGGGGGGTTTTAAGAATGAAACTACAGTTTTGCTTAGAAAGATGTGCTATGGATTTCTTTTCAAAATACAGGTGGGTAGGAGGGCAAAACTAACTTTTCATGCACGCTTTGAATTGATTCAGATATGCCCTACCTAAACATGACAGAATACAGCCTGCTTTACTTCATGTACCCTTTCATCCAAATCATTACAAGTCCCTAGAACCGTCTAGCCCACACCTAACCCTTCAGATGACCAAAACAGACAGAAAATTGAGTCTTTTCTCGGGGCCAGGAAATCTTGTTTTCCTGAAACTGTGAGGCAAGGCTGCTTAATCCACCTGTCTCCAGTGCAGAGGAAAGATGAGGGTACAGAACGGCCGGGGTGCTGTGGTTATTACAGTACTTTATTTACCGTGTTTCTCTTTGATTTAATGCCTTTTAATTAGATTTAAATTGATCGAGCTGCTTCAGCAATGATTCCTCAATACTCATGTGTGATTCTGAAGATGCCAGAATCTGGCTAAATTAATATTGCACTTACCTGTCAATAAAAACTCCTGGTGGAGGACTGCGTATCCTCCAGACGTATCTAGCTGTCCTCCAAGTCCCGGCTGAAGCAAGCACTTGTCTGAGCCCCTCTCCAGGCTGAAATCATACCCCACGTACCAAGGATCTACCCAGGTTGAGCCCAAGTATTTCTTTTTTAAGCATTGTGCCCATTTTCCCAAGTCTCCGCCCCAATGTAAAATGAATGAGAGCTCGGACATTGAACTGAACAGAGTCTGTGCTTGAAAATCTCTCCTGGGGAAAGACAGCTCAGCACCTGAGGGCCGTCTTCAGCGAGAGTCTGGCTGTTGAGGTGTTGCGACTGAGCACCCATGTGGCACCACAGGGTGCTGGGGCATAGAAAGCCCTTCCTGGTGCCTCTCAGCCACCTACCTGGGGAGAAATCTGAGGGCAGGAAGTGCCTCCAAGAAAGTCAGACAGAGAAGGACGAGGTTGTGTTCAGAAAGGAAGACGTGGAAAGGGGGCGAGAGCAGAGAGAACACAAGGGCCAAGGCATCGGAAGGCAACCTGCTTAGGTGTCTAGGGGAAGAGGAAGTAGCCACTATGATCCAGGAAGCAAGGAACAGAGATGTGAGGACCCGGAGGCCACAAGCCTGACCACTGGGGCCAGCAGGTCGCCGGGTCATAGGAACCCAGGACTGATTGCAGAGCAGTGTGGCCTGAGCTAGGTTTGAGGACCACTCTGGCTTCCCAGTGCAGCTAGCACAGAACTGAACATGAAGGGCCTGCCAAGGTCACCCGCTGCCTGTGCTGTGGACAGTCCTGGTATAGCTGCTCTTACCCCCTGGGCGGGCTGGCCCAGCACCTGCTGGTCACCTCATAGAACTCTCCAATACCTCACCAGGAAGAGACTATCAGCCCAAGGGACCACAAGCTCACTGTCAGGCAGAAGTCACATGCAGCCTTGCTGAATGCCCTGACTCACTGAAGGTCACAGAGCCGCACGTGGTCTGGATGAAGCCCAGAGCCCCTCAGCTGCCTGTGTTTGAAACTCACCCACAGACGCCTCACTCGGAAGTGTCCCTCCCTGCATCGAGCTGTGGAAACTTGGCCTCACCCCTCCCAGATAAGTAGGAACTTGTGGGGCAGGAGAGAGGCAACTGGGGAGGGCAGCTGCTGAGGCTGCAACTTTGTTGGCACTGTCTCCTTACTGTGCAGTTCCCCGAGGTCAGGGACTGTGTCCCACCATCCATCCCAGAGCCCAGATGTCTAGCGACTCAGCAGAGAGCGAGGGTTGACACTTCTACTGGCTCCAGGACGTCCTATGTAACTCTGTTTCACCAACTCAAAGGCACGGTAGAAACCACACACCCGGTTAAAGCAAACAAACTGAAAGGCAATTAGAACAGTCAAAACATAAATATTTGCAGACTGAGACCTTAAGCAATGACTACTTGGAAGATGGATTTCACTTTCCTCTTCGTACCCTGGGGTCCCTGAGAGAGAACCACAATGCTTGTCACGGAACACACGGCAGCATCTCGCGGGTGAGCACCACTCCTTAGCTGCCCACGGGGCTCAGGCAGCAAGGTTTGAAACTTAGCTAAAAATGCATATTTTGATTTACTCAAGAAACTCGAACTGGCCCCCGGCAAATAATAACTGCGCGAGAATAATTCATTTAGCACCTTCCTCCCTCACTCCCTTCAAGGGGAAAGACTGCTGCACTCAAAAGTGAGGGGGAGGGAAATTAAATAAAAAACACATTCAAGTAACAAGTCACAGAGTGGGGAAGGGAGGCATGAGTTTCAGAGCCAACTTCCAAACTTGTGCCTCTCTGATCTGCCTTTGAAACAATTTCACTGTGCCTTCTGCTGCGAAAACAGTAAGTATTAAAGGCATCAATTAAGAGAGCCCAGCTTCAGGGCTCCCATGGCCAAGGTCCCTGGCACAGTTCCCGCCACCTTCGCCTGTCGTGGCGGTGGAGTAGAACCATCTAGAATATGGCCTCTTCTCTATTTAAGATTGGAGGCAGGGTTACTGCCTACCACCCTGCCAGAGGACAGAGAGACAGGACAGGAGCCACCTTTGCCCTCCAATCAGCATCAGCAGCTGAAGCAGTAGCTGGCAGTTCTGTCTCCCAGAGTCCGTTGGCAGGGGACTCTATTTTTCTTCAACCCCCCCAACCCAAAGAGGACCATCTTGGGAAACACCATTGCCAGGATTCTTAGGACCTGACAGGAAAGAGGGCTTTCTCACCATATGTGGAAAGCTTCCAGGATCCTGGGAAACCCAGAGTCTTACAGCTAGCTGCAAGCAGGCACTGAACTCCTGTGGCCAGAGCCTGGACATTCCCACCAGCAGGCCAGCTGCTCATCCCTTGGAAACATCAGGTCTGCATGGGAGATTCAGGCATAGAACAGCAGAAACACAGTGCAGGGGACATAGAAGCAGCACCAGCCTCCACAGCAGCATCAATGCCCATCAGCACACCTACACCAAGTGCCCTTTGAGTATGAGCTGTGTCTGGCCCCAGAAGATGCAGGTGAGAGATGCTGGTACCACCCCAGGGAGTCACACGTGTACACAGACACATGAGGACACAGGGCTTTACACAAACCCAAAGCAGAGTGGTTCCCTCTGCCAGGGAATATGTATGTGTTTCCTTTCCCAGGAGGAGAGGGCACAGGACACTGCAGGGACAGAGGACTCCATTGCCTCTCTAAGGAACCAAAGCCTCATCCTGCAGTGTGGGGTAACTGAGGCAGTAGTAGTAGGAAAGGCAGGGAGACCCAAGAACAGTTTGGGGAAGCTTGGGCAGGGGTTGAGGAAGGAGAAGGCAGAGGGCACAGCGTCTCCATTTACCTGTGCAAAGATCATGAGTGCTGGCAAGGAGGTGGGGCCTTGGCACACAGCTGAGGAGTCTGGCTTTTGGAATAGTTTAATGTGAGACACACAAAGGTGAGACATGGGGCCTAAGGATGAGAGGCAGGTGTCATCCACAGATAAACGGACATTTACACCACCAGCAGGGGATCGTCCAGAGAGCTCTCAGTGAGACAGAAGGCCAAAATGTGAGGCTGTACCGCAGTCACCTCGAGCAGGGACTGAGGAGGCAGGAAGATGGTGCCCTGACTGGAGGGGGCAAAGATGTTCCTTAAAGAAAAGGCCAGGGAACATCAGCAAATCCTACAGAGATGCCACGAAGACGGGCCAAAGCCAAACCATCGATTTAAGTCACTAAGGAGCCAGGATGGTGGTGCACACCTGCAAACCCAGCCCTGGGACCTGAGGCAGAGGAAGACTGGGAATGTAAGGCCAGCCTGGGCTACATAGTAAAACCAGTGAATCCTCCAATGAAGTTTCCATGCAGTGGGGCAGAGATGCAGATGTCTTACTTTCATGCTTAGTGAAAGGATGGGGAAGGAAATCAGAGAGAAAACAGCGCACAAAGTTTGAGAAAACTTCACAACAGAACAGCAGCACGTTTGTGAGCAGAAAAACAGCGAGCAACGGCCAGTGAGTGTTGAGATACGCAGTTGAAACTCAGAAGTGAGGGATAAACCGCAGATAATGTGGGAGCTGCCTGCAAATGATAACAGCACCGTAGGCCATTCAGGAGATGGAACAAAGCAGAGTGCTGACGTTTAAAGACTGGGGCAAATCTCCAGTCCCAGTCCACAGCACTGTCCCGTGTTCACCAGTCCTTCCCAATCCGAACACTGAATGGCAGTCCCCTTGGCCTCTAGAAGGGCTTGCTCTGTACCTGGTAACAAAGCAGAGTGCTGACGTTTAAAGACTGGGGCAAATCTCCAGTCCCAGTACACAGCACTGTCCCGTGTTCCCAATCCACACACTGAATGGCAGTTCCCTTGGCCTCTAGAAGGGCTTGCTCTGTACCTGGGTCTTCTCATTCTTCCCAGCACTGAGGTTCTCTAAATGGCAAGCTGGTAAACACAGGCAAGTCCTTGAGGATCTAGGGCTATGGTAGGTACTTCCCAGCCCTCTGATGTCCTGACATTCTGAACCATGTCCACTGGTTCAATCAGAAGCTGGCCCTGCAGAACGTGGGGTAACACTGCAGCATGCCACCCACAAACTCAGGCTACAAAAGATAATGTAAAGAGGCCAAGAAAACAGACAGCTAAAGGAACTCGGGATTCAATAAAATTCAGGAAAAAGTTAGCTAGTGATATGTTTAATAATGTATAATTAACATACAGTAAGGAGTACCGATCTGAACCCAGTCAGGGAGTTTTAAGCATTGTCACACCACAGTTACCACTCAAATGGGATTTAGCATGTAATGGATACCACAGGAAGCCTGCATCTTTCCAGCCGCCTCCCTCCCTACTTACGGTCACCATAGGCCATGGTTTCCCTGGCTCTTGGATTCGAGATACACTCACAGCATGAGAGCTTCCCAGGTTCTATCTCTAGGGGTGTCCATTGTTCATTATGGCGAGGTGTAGTATTTTGTTCTCTACGGGCCATTCGCACACTGGTGGGGTATTTGAGTTCTCCATTAGTATCTTCATACAGACATTGTTCTGTGGGGAATGTGCACAATCATTTCTCTAAGGTAAGTGCTTAACAGTTGAACTGCGGGGTCATAGCATAGATGTATGTTCAATTTCAGGCAAAAAAATAACATCAACCCATTCAACAAGGCTGTACTTTTCAAAGGATTGATTGTGTGTGTGTGTGTGTGTGTGTGTGTGTGTGTGTGTGCGCACGCGCGTGCGGGAGTACCTGCAGAGTCCAGAAGAGGGCACTGGATACCCTGGAGCTGGAATTATAGGCAGTTGTGAGCTGCCTGATGTGACTGCTTGGAATTGAACTCAGATCTTCTGGAAGAACAATATTAGCTCTTAACCACTGAGTCGTCTCCCCATCCCCCGTACGTCTTTTTAAATATTTAAAATTTTTTATTTTTAGGATTGGAGAGATGGCTCAGCAGTTAAGAGCACTGGCTGTTCTTGCAGAGGACCCATGTTCAGTTCCTAGCACCTATATGGTGGCTAACAATCGTCTGACACTCCAGTTCCAAGAGATCTGACGCCCTCTTCTGACCTCTGTTGACACTGCATGACATGGATGCACTTACATACATGCAGGCAATACACCCATACACATAAAATTTTAAAAAATAAAATTTGTAACAATTTATTTGTAGCCAGGCCTGGTGGCACACACCTTTAGTTCCAGCACTTGGGAGGCAGAGGCAGGCAGATCTTTGTGAGTTTGAGGCCAGCCTGGTCTACATAGTGAGTTCCAGGACAGCTGTGGCTACAGGGAAACCGTCTCAAAAAGGCAAAAAAAAAAAAAATTATTTGTGGTATGATGTGTGCAGATGCCTAAAGAGGCCAGAAGGTGGCACCAGATCCCCAAGAGCTGGAATTGCAGGAGGTTGTGAGCAGGGCTGCTGGGAGCTGAACTCGGGTCCTCTACAAGAGTAGCAAGTGTCCTTAAGCGCTGAGTCAGTTCTCTAGGCCCTGGCTACACTTCTTCAACCAGTGGGTGGGAACAGACGAGAGGGGCGGTCATTCCACAGCCTCAGCAGCACGTGGTAGTCTCCATCACTTTAAACGCCCCACTCTCTTCCATCTGAACTCCGCTGATGACTCACGTCACGCCCCTTCCCACTGCACACGCCCACTGTGTGGCTCTTTTGTAAAGCGCCCGTTCCAACTGTTTCCGGCCACACATTCTAACAAGCGTACAAACCTACCCACGGCCACTGGGATCCATCCTAAAGCTCCTTGTGCCCTTCAGTAATGAACTCACAACCCCCAGCCCCCAGCAACCTGCTTCCTTTCTAGAACAGAAATGGCCTTTTGGTTCTAGTTCCTTTTCTCTAGGTGTAAGGCATTTAAGACTCATCTGTGTTGTGCCAATCTGTTCCTTTTCATTACTAAGTAGTAGTTCAATGAAGCTGTCTGTCCATTCTCTGGCTGAGTGACAGCTGGGTGCTTTGGGGTGTGGAGATTGTGAGAATCACAACAAACTTTCAACACTTCTCACGTGCTTAGCTGCTTTCCGCACGACTTGAAATGTCTGTTCAAATGTCTTGCCCATTTGCAAGCTGGGTTTTCATCTCACTGGGGTCTGAGTCTGATTCGCTATAGGAAAGTCCTCTAGTAGTCACACACTTCACACAGGCTCCTCAGCCGATGACCTGGCTTTCCATGACCCTGACAGTGCCTTTTAAAGAAGGGACTTCTTCATTTCTCTGACATCTGACTTCCATTTCTTAGGGACTGTGCTCCTGGTACCAGATCAGCAGGTCCCTGCCTAACCCCAAGTCTCACAAACCTTCTCCTGTTTTCAAAGTTCCTTCCCAATTTTAGAATAAACTTATGACTACGACCCACCTTGAGCAACTGCATACAGCCTGCAGTGTAGACCAAGCTCCTCTCTTTTTACATATGGATGTCCAGCTGTCCCATCACGATTTGTTGAAGACTCCATTGAATTGCCTTTGCACCTTTGTCAAAGATCGACTGACTGGGTCTATTTCTGGACTCTCAATTCTGTCCCATTGATCCCCATGTCTATGCAATACTGCACTGTCTAGATCGCCATAGCTTTATAGGAAGACTGAAAATCAGGCAAGTGCAATCTTCTGGATTTATTCTTTTTCAAAACTGATTTGGTTTTCTAGACCTTTTACATTTCCATATAAACTTCACAATCAGCTGTCTAAACTTTGACAAGAATGGCACTGAATTCATAAACAATGTAAGGCAGACAGGTATCTTAACACCTGGCCTGTCTGTACCTCTCCACGCACACAGATCTCAAACTTCTCTTGGAGACAGTTTGTCATTTTCAATGCAGATGTCTTACACACTTTCTCCATCAAAGTATTTGATGTTTTTGAAGCAATTATAAACTAGTCTGATTTCAAGTCTTCGTCTTCTCGTTGTTTACTGGTAAGATGTGGGGATGCTATCAATTCTTCTACCCTGTGGAACTGACGCACTCACATAAGCAGGTTTTTCGCTAGTTGAGATAAACTACAGGATTTTTCATAATCGTGATTTTTGCAAATAAAGGCAAATTCCAGAGCTGCGTTGCCTGACACTCCGAACAATAGATGGTTTTCAATGATTAAAAAATATTGTTTAAAGCATTCACTCTAATTGCCCAAGGTGGCAAAAATCTGATGTTTTAGAGCTTTCCCTCCATTTCTTTTAGAAAAGGGCTCTCCTGTTGAGATGTGATGGGAGGCTGCAGCCTCGCACCACTACAGGCAGCCCTGTATCCTCAGCTGTAGGTGCGGTACCTGGCTGACAGCAAGCCTGGAGCCCGGGGCACGGGCAGTGAGACGGCAGGTATTACAGTGCCTCTCCGATATCTGGGCACCGCTCTACACTTAGGTAATATGCTCTCTTAGGCTGGTAAACAAACTTGGAGGTTCAGATCTGACCTTCCCAAAAGCTGTCAATTTCATCTTTTTTAAAGAGGTCCAAGTGGTGAGGCTGTTAACATTTTCCCCACCAACACAGACACACACACATGAAAGGTCTCAATTACAGGCAAGGAACTAACAAAAACAAACACCCAGCAGTGTTTGAAATGCAAAAAAACAAAGGCTCTCGTTTAACAAGAGGCCACACCAAGCTTACCATTTCTGGCTCCATTACTGCCATTCACAGAAACAGTGAAACAGATCATCAGATGAAAGATTGGGTTAAAATGTATTTCTGCCACTCTGTTGATGGTTTGGTTTGGGCTTGGGTTTGGGTTTAGTACCCTGCAGTCTACATAATCTGACTAAGATCCTTGGTCAACTCTGTGGTATCAAATGCAAGGACTTATTTGAAGTTAATTACTGACTCCATCACAGAAGTCAAGTGATTATTTACCATGCTCATGTTTTTGCCAAATGGCCTCAGACACCAACTTCTTTATTATGAGGTAGTGGAACTCAATCTCTGTGTGCATGTCACACACACACCATCTCAAGCACTCCTCTGCCATTCTATCAAACACGATGCAAGTGACTGCCGAGTTCCCAATTATGCTCAACCCTAAATCACTGTTTGCTCTGATTGTATATCCGGCCCTGCAGGGAGTTGCGCAAAGGCATATATTTGGCAAGCTTTCAAACCACGGTAACAAAACATGTGCTGAAGAAAATGATTCAAAATATTAAGAAAGCAGTCATTTATTTTAGAAAGCCTGTTCACGTGAGACAGTAAGCTGCTTCCCAGAATAGGTGCCATCCATCAGGAGACACCACACACCCCCACTCACACACGCTAGCTGGAGTGGGCCTCTCAGCTAGCACAGGGCCACGGTGACTTAGGTGCCATCCATCAGGAAACACCCTCCCCCACACGCACACACATGCTGACTGAAGTACGCCTAGCACAGGGCCACGGTGACTGTTTATTATCCACACTAAGGTGGATGGGCAAGCCGGGCACACACCCATGGTGGTGCAGAGCTGCCAGAGGTGGCAACGCTCCCCACACTGGAGCAGAGTCCAAGGTGCAGATGGCCTCCGAGACCCTAGAGGGAGGTATCCAAGGTACGTAAGACCTGAGACCCTAGAGGGCAGTGTCCATGGTACAGATGGCCTCAGAGACCCTAGAGGGAGCTGTCCATTGTACATATGACCTCAGAGGCCCTAGAGGGTGATGTCCATGGTACAGATGGCCTCAGAGACCCTAGAGGGAGCTGTCCATTGTACATATGACATCAGAGGCCCTAGAGGGTGATGTCCATGGTACAGATGGCCTCAGAGACCCTAGAGGGTGGGTTCCATAATACAGATGACCTCAGAGACCCTAGAGGGAGCTGTCCATTGTACATATGACCTCAGAGGCCCTACAGGGTGATGTCCATGGTACAGATGGCCTCAGAGACCCTAGAGGGTGGGTTCCATAATACAGATGACCTCAGCAACCCTAGAGGGAGCTGTCCATTGTACATATGACCTCAGAGGCCCTACAGGGTGATGT
>NW_008358859.1:1371109-1461690 GCF_000622305.1 Nannospalax galili | reverse complement strand
AGGGTGATGTCCATGGTACAGATGGCCTCAGAGACCCTAGAGGGAGCTGTCCATTGTACATATGACCTCAGAGGCCCTAGAGGGTGATGTCCATGGTACAGATGGCCTCAGAGACCCTAGAGGGCGGGGTCCATACTACAGATAACCTCAGAGACTCTAGAGGATGGTGCCCATGATACATATGACCTGAGACCCTAGAGAGAGGTGTCCATGGTACAGATGGCCCCAGAGACCCTAGAGGGAGGTGTCCATAATACAAATGACCTCAGCAACCCTAGAGGGAGGTGTCCATGGTACAGATGATCTCAGAGACCCTAGAGGGCGGGGTCCATAATACAGATGACCTCAGCAACCCTAGAGGGAGGTGTCCATGGTACAGATGACCTCAGAGACCCTAGAGGGCAGGGTCCATAATACAGATGACCTCAGAGACCCTAGAGGGAAGTGTCCATGGTACAAATGGCCTCAGAGACCCTAGAGGTGTCCATGGTACAGATGGCCCCACACACCCTAAACACCTGTGTTTCCCTCTAGATGCACATGAGCCTATGTGGACACAAGGGTTCACAGAGGAAGAGGATGATCCTGGGCAACCTTGGTGCTGGGACATCATCCATTTCCAAGTTAAACAACGACACTCTGAACAAAACAGGCCAGGGCTTCTCATCAACCAGGGACCCATGTCTACCACACAAGAGGCCATGAGTCCTAGGAATCTGGCTCGTCAAGTCAGTCAAGTCAAGTCAGTGAAAACAAAGGAGAGTCCATTGAGACGAAGCTCAGGAAAATCCCATCCTGGTGCCTTTCCTGAACAGCCTCTGGAACCGTTCCATCTGCACCATCCTGAGAGGCCAACTCACATCCACCCACCTTCCCTTGACCCCTGTGAACTTCAACCTGCCAGCCTGGGAGAGAGAATGCATTACCAGTGAACCTGAGGAATGGGCAAGAGATGGACTCTGTTAAGTGAACATGATTAGTTTTCTCTAAATCAGGTCACACTGTAATTTTATTTTTTTGTTTTACAATTTAAATTTTTTTAATTAATTCTATTTTAAATGAGTGTTTTGCCTACATGAATGTAAGGGCACCATATGTGTGCAATGCCCATGGAGGCCCGAAGAGGACATTAGATCCATTGGAACTGGAGTTAATAGACAGTTGTTAGCTACCATGTGGGTGCTGGGACTCAAACCCAGTACCTCAATGAGAAGCCAGTGCTCTTAAATGCTGAGCAATCTCTCTAGCCCCCACACTATATTTTTAACAGATATTTATTTAAGCTCCTCAACCACTTTTAGAAACCAGTGTCAGCCAACCACAGTACCAAAAACAAGGTAAGTTGTTTGGCAACCAGGCCTCTGGCATCTCCACTTTGCTGAAGGACAATGTCAGACTTTGGTGTGTCGGATAGCTTGTTTTGTTTTTCAGATACTTCCAATCACAGCACTTTAGAGATGAGGGGAATTATAGGTTGATGGCTAGCCAGAAATTTCTACAGACATCATAGCCATGAAAAGGATAGAAAAAAAGAAGATGGAGCTGGGTGCAGTGGGCAGAGACAGGCAGGTTTCTGTGAGTTCAAGGCCAGTCTAGTCTACATAGTGAGTATCCAGGTCTGCTGGGGCTACAAGGAGACCCTGTCTCAAAAAGATCCCCCCACAAACACTCCCCAAAAAAGAAGAAAGAAAATAGAGTCTTTTATGGGCAAGAAACTATTTTAGGCTCTTCTAAGGCTGGGAAACAAGAGAAACTCCCATGACCTTCGCCTGGCCAACACTCAAGGCCCATCAACTCCAACTGGTATGCCCCAAAACATCAATCTTACTTCCTCAGGGATTCTCAGAGGACTTAAAGAGTGATGGTTTTCAAACATTTAAATTATAATTACTCTGTCAGACAGCATCAAAAAGACTGTACACATTAATTGCTAATGATCATTCGACATGGGAAAGTCAAAAGGCCTTCAGTACCAGGATTACTGGCCACTAGCAGCCAGGTCTATGTAGAAATATATTTAGAACACTCTTTTAACTAAACCATGTTAACTTCAAACACAATCAACCAAAGGGTTGAGTCAGAAATGATACTGTTTGATGGCATGCAATGGATGGTTTTCCCAGTAAGACAGGTTCACCAAGTTTGCAGAAAGTAACTGGGACATCACAGACTGACAAACCCCATCCCCAGCTGATCTTAAACACATCAGCTCACCCAAGACCCTCCAGACATTGGCCAACAGTCTTGTTCAGTCCCTTCTGCTGATCTATACAGCACACAGGGTGATCTGGAACAAGCCAGATGCTTTGTGACAGCACATGTCCACCCTCCATATTGCCTCCAAGTCCAACCTGGTTCCCAATTGGGCAATTCCACCACTAGGCAGGACCCTGCATGGCATTAGGCACCAGCAAAACAGGAGAAAGATCTTCTCAAACCTAATCTAATAACTTGATGTTCCATCAAAAGCAACCCAAGGCCTCCTGCTCCAGGGCTTAATTCCTGACAGGCTTGTTTTTTTTTTGTTTGTTTTTCAAAGGTCCATTTCATTATAAATTAACTGAGAAGTCAGTTTCCACTTTGTATACCCCAGCCACTGTAATAATGCTCTGATAAAGATAACAAGAATGGAAAGCCACACAAGGGAGCTTCTGCTTAGCAGACAGGTCTCCTGAGTTCTACAACCCAGTCCCCAAGCAGCACATTCATCACCAGAGTCAGTGTTTCAACGGACAGCTGAAGAATGGCAGATTATGAAGAGACTCGGCGAGTTGGAAATGCAATTCTTTTCTTCCCTATGTTGCATGTCAAGGGTTCAACTAGCTACTTCTGAGCACCCTCGCAACTTATTTCTATGTAGCAAAGCCATCCATATTTTCTTTCCCAAATCTGAATGGTCCAGGAGAGAAGCAGGAAGCTGAATCTGCTTGTCAGAGTTGAGATTTCTACAAATATCAGCATCTCAAAAGATCTGCTTCCTAGTGACTCCAAGCATAGCCGTTGTGCTTAAACTTTGAACTCTAAAAAGCAAGGTTTACAGCACTGTCCCCTAAATGTATGCAGGAGAATTTTCCTCTAATGAGGACTTCAGGGTGCCCTGAGAGGAGTGAGCTGTACCGGGTGACGTCTCCTCCCACATCAGCTTCTCTCCCTTACCTTCAATGCCTACCTGTGCACTCCAGGCATTCCGAGTGCTGGGAACACGGCTGTCCCAGGAGAGCTGAGTGGTGGGAAGGAGAAAAGGACCAAAATGGAGACTGTCTAGACTAATAAATGCTACAAAGACAACAAAACTGCCACATGAGTGACCCACTATATGACTGGGTCATCAGGAGGGTCTTACAGACATAATACCTGGGATGAACCAGAACACAAAGACAGGAAGGGCTTCAGAGGACACTCCAGGTAGTCAAGACAGGGAATGCCAAACTACTACACAATGATCACGTGTTCCAGGTTTGTGCTGCACCCATGTGCTGCACAGATGACAAGCCAGGCCCAACGCACTCCAATGGCGGAACTGCACTCCGTTTTTATGCTGTGCCTGCTGGACAGGGAAGCAAAGCCTGGCAGGCAGTCCAAGTGGGAAAAGGGGGCAGTTGTCCAGAGGAAGTTAAGGAAGACTGGAATAGGCTGGATTCAGTGGAGGTGAGGAGGGTCTGATCCATCTTAGAAGGAAATAAAAGCTCACAGATGGATCAGATGTTTGGATGGGGGAAGTCAAGGGACGCTCCAGAGCCTCCCGCTTCAATGAAGACTTTGTACACATCACTTGTATCTTCTTAGATGGGGTCTTCAGCCCAGGTGGCAACTCACGCTCCCCCTGCACTGGCCTCCCCAGTGCTGGGATTACAGGCATGTGCCCAAGCCCTGCCCACTCTACATTTTCACCAACACTGACTTCAGGCCTGTGCAGCTAGCTTCTGCGAGTGGTCACGGAGCACTGCGCCTGCAGCAAGACAGACTTAAGTGCGAATACTTATAACTGTGGTCATAAGCCCCACCCACCAGAAGCCTGCCAAGCCACTCCCTCTCCTCTGGCCACCATCCCTCTGGAAAGCCTGGGCACGGAGTGGGCAGAACACCAGGAGTGCTCAGAGGGCAGCTTTGTTACCAGGCTTTCTAAAGCTGGTACTTTCTCTACCCAAGCTTGTCACTGTGTAAAACATGGTGCTAGTGAGCCATAATGATGCAACATAAGCAGTCATTTCTATTTTTAAAAGGGAACCCCATTAAGCATTCCTTCATCCAGAATGTTGGAAACAACTAGTCCAGTGGCATTTTCACTTCATTCAAACTGTCTGTGGATTTAAATGCAGGTTCAGTAGAAGCCAAAGCAAGTCAAACATTTACTTTCTATTAAATGTCTAAATCAAAGGATTAAAAAACAAACTATTTTACGTCTGACAGAACACAGCCATTGCATCGCCACTGTGACAGCACTGACACTGGAGAGAGAATCAATTAGGAGGAAGGGTGGATTTCTTTAAACTCTTCAAAAAAAAGAGAACACACCGAGAAGATCCTTTAATTACCGTAATTTCCAAAGAACCTACGAGGCCTTTTTTCTTCCCAAACCTAATGTTTTTTAAAAGCAGCTTTTGCCCCTTAATTCCACATGAAATATTCAGTACAGCGTAATTAAATTTATACTATGCTATTTTTACTGGGTTCACAGAAATAGAGGGTGCTTACATCTTTAAAACAAACTTCCCAGCAACTCTGCTTGCATAGTGAATGGCTGGTTCTCAAAACTGAACTTGAAATGTAAAGGCTACTTAAGGCCTATGTCCTGCAGGCCAGTCACGTGAGCACTGGAAAGGCAGGCTCATTGCTACGTCCCACCAACCTTCAAAGCCGCGACCAACCTAGCTCTGTTTACTAATTGTCTTTACCACCGAGCACCCTGCAGCTCAGTACCAGAGTCTGTGTTCATTGAGACCAAACTATGTGGTGAGAAGAGGTGCTAAGTCCATGGCTGAAAGAAATTCCTATTTTAACTACTGGGAAAACTGGATTAGTAAATGTGGGGAGCAGGCTGGTTTGGGTCCTTTATACAACCAGATTATGTGGTAAATGATGCAACCAAAATCCTAATCTCTTTTTCCAGTTAGGGTCAGTAGGTTACACATAACACACAGCATCTAGTTCTCCAACAGCCTGGACAACTCAGTCCAAGACTAAGAGAAAGGGAGGTGTTAAGTCTCCCAAATGGACAGGGAGGCTAATCATCTAAAGCCAAGCACCATGGCCAGTCCCACATCCCCGCAGCCTGCTGTCATGTACTCCCCCCGGGTGTGCATGTGATGCTAACATCTTTATCTGGATTCTGCCAGCCTGAGATTGTCACTGCTGATAGGTTTGCAGAGTTCAAAGTTTATCCACCTCATTCCAAACAGACCAACATACAAACCTGTGCATTTTCGAACTTCCTTAAAGTACTACGTCTGGTGAGTCACAGCAAGGAAACCAACATGGACTTGGAGGACATGCCCAAGAACCTCAAGCAAAGCCGGGGGGGGGGGGGCTGTTGATAACTCTCCAGAATTTCCTAAGTGGCAGAATATAACAGGCAACACTCAAGACACTTCCTCGGCCTCTTAAGCGGGGCTGTCAGGACTTTATAAAGGACCCAAACATATATTCATACATGGTAACTTTAGCTTTGTAGAGCCAACTGCACTGATTAGCACATCTGTAAAGTGCTTAGAAGGTAGGAGGATCAGGAGTTGCAGATCCTTGGTCCCACAGTTGCTGTGGGACCAGCCTCAAAAATGCCAGAGAAAAGCAGCAGCAGAATCCTATCCACTAACCTCACCACTAACCTCACCAAAGTGGTGAATGAGACGCTGCCGTCTGGTGCCCGTTATTACCACAACCAACACCGGCTCCTCTGAACTGCAATGTTCTGAGAAACTGACGATCCAAAGTGAGGTGGACCAAGGCACGTCACAAAACTTAGCTTCCATACCACAGGAACAGGGGTTAGAATTGGTCTGGGAGCACTGACCCCTCCGTGATATTTGCAAATGTTTTCTTGGACAGTCACTGCCATTTCCTGTCTGGATCCTTGTCTCAGTAACATGTTCTGCTACCTTCCCAAGCATTGACCCATTCATTACTCTTCTAAATGACATCTTCCCATTTAAGTATCTTACTGGCTCTTTAGAATTATGTCACTTGTGTCTCTACTCCACGGTGTATCTCCAACACAGCAAACAACTCAAAGATCACAGACAAGCTACAGCTTCACAGAAGAGGACTTAGTTATCCCAGAGCCTGTGTTGACGCCGATGGTGTCAACAGTGCAGAGCACGAGATGAACCACGGTGGCCAAAGCATTTCCTCTGAAAGCACAGGATGGTAGGATTGTGCCAATTCAGGCCTGACAGTAACGATTTCACGATAGCTGGTAAAGATGGAGACTGAAGTGGTGTGTAAATCATCTGTAGGTACTTAAAGTTTGCGTACTAATGGCAAAAGACCCATCACTAGGAGTTTCACCAATGTAAAAGAACAAAAGGAGCTTTTTGAAGGTTGACAGAATGCTGTAGGAAGCCATGGGATGGAGGTGAAGGGCTGTTACCGAAGGACCCCAGGCCCTCGCTCTCAGCTCTTGCTGTGTGGCCCTCCCCCCAAACCAGGTCAACTCTTGATCTTCTTGCCTTAAGTGGTTCATGAAAGTGGTTCTCTACTCACCCGTCAAGAAACCTAATGAGAAGTATAATATTGCTTTCTTAAACAGCTACAGCATACAAAATAGGAGCTGCAACTATTCCCCCATGTACTAACTGCAGACCACGTGTATACTAAAACTAACAGGTGGACTTTGGGTTGGAATACTAGTTAAAAGAAAAATGTTTTAGTTGAGTTTTTGCCCTCCTAAACATTCAGTGTCTGGGGGTTATTTATTCGTTTTGAACAGTTGTGCCTCCATCTAATTATTAAGAGCAGCTCTGACTGGAAATGCAGAGCTGAAATTCCAGCAGCATAGTACGTGGTCTGTCCTAGTTTGTTCCTCCATTGCTGTGACAAAACACTCTGGCCACTACCAACTCGGGGAGGAAAGGGTTTATTTAGCTTACATCTTCTGGGTCACAGTTCATCCGGGAGCCCAAGGTAGGAACTCAGAGCAGGACCCTGGAGGCAGAAGCTGGAGCACAGGCCATGGAGGAATGCTGCTTACTGGCTTGCTCCCCTGGCCCCTGCTCAGCCTGTTTTCTTATGCAACACAGGCCCACCTGCCCAGGGGTGGCACCACCCACAGTGGGCTGGGCCCTCCCACACCACTCAACAATCAAGAAGGCGTCCCATGGACATGGCCACAGGCCAGTCCAACGAAGGCAATTCCCCAGTTGAGGCTCCCTCAACCCAGGTGTATCAAGTTGACACTAACGCTATCCAGCACACGGTCTTTAGGTTGCGCATCTCGCTAACTACAAATAGGGAAAACACTTAGGTGTTCAGATGCAGGAAAAGTACTGAAAGTGCTTCTAATGTCAAATGGTTGTGACATGGAACCAGGTCAGAACAGGATGGCTCAGGGGCAAGTGCCAGGTCTACAGTGGAACTCGGGGACCTAAAGCAAACATTTCAATCTTAGCAAAGTGCTAAATAGGCACTTAAACCAAATTTGACCCCAGTACAGAGAAAACACTATCAGGGAAACTCAATGGTACTATGGGGCTTAACAGACAAATAAGGCAAAGGGTCCCTGGAAACTCCTGTCCTGCCATTTTGTTGTAAATACGAAATTATTCCAAAATAAACTTGCTTTCTTTAAAACGATCTTTTAGTAACAAAGGGTGAGGGCCTGTCTTTAAGGAGGAAATATGTCTTTAGTGGTGATTCAAGGTCAACCCGTAAGACCCTTGAGCACATACCTTTTCATCTTCAAAGCCATCTCTTTTGGTTTTGAAACACAAGTTAGTCATCCCAGCTTCACAGATAAAAGGCAGTGTCACTTCCCCGGGATGTTGAGAGAGATTCAATCCCTGCTCCGCCTGATGCCAAGATCCAGAGTAACAAGCTCTGACCCACAAGTCTCATGGGAAAGCTGGGCTCCAGAATATGTCAAAGGAAGAAACACATGGCCATCAGGTCTAACCCATCAGCAAGCTCGTGCCAAGTGGTGCCTGAGTCACGCAGAAGTCAACAGGGGGCCTTTTCCTAAACCAGAAGGGCCACACAGTCTGTCCTTGCAAAACCAAGCTAAGAAATGTGCATCTGAATGTGAACTCAGTGCCTCCTGGGAAATCTGAACACTGGCTACTCCTTTTAGCAAGCCCGTCTGAGTGCCACTCTTAACCTAAGTGAGGCTGCTGTTGTGACAGCTCCAGGGCCCAGGATTAGTGGGGTGGGAAGGTGAGAAGCACCCAATTCAAGAAAAAAGTTACAGATGGGTATGAATTAGCTACCAGGGGACCCACAAACCCATCAGAAAGAAAAGCTGCCAGAAAGAACTTACAAGGCAGTTCCTCTCCAGAAGATCCCAAGGCTCTTGGGTCAGAGTCCCTCTCTGCCCACTGTCCTCTGTGTGCCACCAGAGGGCACTAATTCATGGACTGGCCCCTTAAAAGCTTATGACATGTCATTTAAACTATAGGAACGTTGAATGAGAGCTAGATTTCAGATCGATAAGCCTAAGTATGCAATTTTGATGGTTTTAAATATTCGCTGTCATAAACTTCATCCAGCCCCACAAAACTTAAAAGTACACAAATGAATGGCAGCAAGTCAATCAGATCTTCAGATTTATGAAAGGATCATTTCAAAATAAAAGCGGACATGGTGAACTCCATCTGGTCATAGGAGCTGTCACCTGGACAACCTGACCCAGATGCAACAAGAGCTTTTACACGGACGCAGCAAGGAAGATGTGTCGGTTTCTTCACGCTAATGCCGTTCTTCCTCAGTTAGCAGCAGACGTTTACCATACCAAAGTCATAGTGCACTTTATTAAGCAGGATTTTAAAGTGTGATTCCATCCTTTGTGCTAGAACCCTTCCACAAACAAAAAGCAAGTATTTGTGGTCACTATGTCCTGGGTCGCTCTTCTACGCATATTACCTTATTTAAGATACAACATCCCTCTGAAAGTTTCCAAAATTGTTTCAGTAAAAAGTTGTCTTGCTTTTCTTGAATGTAACCAAGAATTTTTCTTTACATCTGTACCCTCCCACTGGTCATTTACTTATCCACAGAACTCTAAGTAGGGATTTCTGAGCTCTGCCTCATTAACCACTTTCTGTAATTATATCTTCACCCAAAATTCACACTTCTTATACTTCCGTGGGAGGAAAAGATTACATAATGAAAATAACTCAGTGACATATCTAACAAAAACTGTACCACATTGCCAAAGGGTTTTAGTTTGGGGGTTGCTTTGCAGTACTTAAAAGCTGAGCCTTTGCTTGTCAGGCTGTATTTTAAAAGAACTGAATGATACTTTGGCAGGGCTGCTGGTCACTTTGCCAGTGTCAGGAAACTCAAGTTTAACTGGTTCTTTGTCCTGGTTTCAGTTGGCCCCTTCCTTGTATAATAACCAAAGTTTACAATGAAATGAACAAAAACGTAACAAATAAGACATGCTATACCTGGAAAAGAAGTTTTATTTCTTCAGACAATTCATCACAAGTTAGTGCTGAAATAAACTCACCTGAGACAAGCCTACATCACAGGAGGCTCTCTTGCTCCTTTGCACTTTGTTTAAAAAAAAAAAAAAAAAAAAAAAAAAACTCAAAGATTTTCAGGAATGGTCTTGTACTGTGGCCCACACCAGCATGCAGAGTAGGGAGGACAGCCTCAGCACCGGATCAAGGGCATTTGTGCTACTCTCTATGTACAGCCTGCACTGCTTAACAGCGTGGCATGTGCTGACAACTGCCACTGGGCAGCTGGGTCATCATGTCAACACCAGAGTACACTTTCCACAAAAACCTAGCCGGCTAGGAGACCAGTGAGCCCTAGTCTCATAGGACCACCGAAGAGCATGTAGTCCACTGAAGGCCAAAATGTTCCAAGAATGTTACCACTTCAATGCCCTGTGGACCCTTGCTCACGCCCACTCACTCAAGAGAGCACCTAACTCACTGTAATTCACCGAATTCTGTTCAGTAAGGAAATGTCAGGATTTGCCTATTTTCTGCCTTCCTGGGCTCACTTCTTGGTCTCTTCCTAGCTGCCCTCAAGTACCATGAGGATGCGACATCCCACAGATGCAGCTCCATCGTCCTTCCATCCACGTCTACTGCTCCTGAGGCGGCATGGCTCTCACGTCGTACACCATCCCGTAGCATCTGTCCTCAGATGTTCTGGCTTTTTGTGTCTCTGACCTAAGCTGCTAGTTACTTCAATCAAAATGACTTCAACACCGTGTGCAAGGGCGGACAGTCCATAAATGGCAGTTAAAGAAGACTGAGAAAGGACGCCACACTAGTGACCTAGTTCACTGAACAGCATTTATCGAGACTCTGCTACATGGGGGCTGACCTATGTGCTGGGGACAGTGGGGACAAGACACAGGCCCTGCTCTACTGGAGCTTCCATTCTTACAGGCAGGAGTAATCAATACATAAATAGGTCACTGCTGGGTAAGTGCGGTAGGAAAAGTAGTTTGCTGGGGGGCAGAGCTGGGTCACTGGAACGTGGGTGGAGGCTGCTCCCCAGAGCTGAGTGGCTGCCAAGCCCCTTCAGTCACTCTGGACAAAGCAAGAGTAGGTCACTTGGATCTACTTCACTTTTAGTAACACTCGGCTCATATAAATGTGGGGTTTTGAGTACAATTAATTTGCTAATAGAACTGTCTTGAAGCAGATTCAGAGCTGGCAGGGTGCACAGCTCCCTACAGGCTCTGCCAGCTTCCTCCCAGTGTGTCAGCCCCCACGATCAGTTCTGTGGCTCCCTCTTCTTGCTGCGCCCATGAACAAGTGTGTGGTGAGAGTCGGAAATACACAGGTGTAAAATGGGTCAAGACCATCGCTTCTATTTCTGTTTTTAACTGAAGAAAATTTGCCCCATTTCCAGACAGAGTGAGGAAACACCTGAATAAAGGCAAACTAGAACGTATTTTAAACACACTTCTGAGCATGTATATGAGCATGTATATCTACCCACCCAAACTACACACACAAGGCTTATATCCCCTAAGACATTTCAAAATTGGGTCTTGTAAAATGTCTTCATGCCAACATTATAGCATAACTTTTAATAGGTGGTAGGCTGCATCTTTAAGAGGTGACAAAACTGTTTTAAAGGATCAAATTTTAAAAAATTAAAGGTTTAAAGATGATCACAGTCCAGATTCAATTAACACTAATTTTAAAAGAATTTTTACTTACTCCGTACACAGCACACACTCCTTCAGTGTTTGTTCTAACATGGTGTCCCAGGGGAGCCATTAGGTACAATCAGCTCTCTAATTCAGATTAACGTGTCTAAATACATGTTGATGGAATAGAACCACTTGTGGAGAGGCTGCAGAGCACGGAGAAGGTGAGCTTCGATCCCAGCACTTCAACTGGAGACCCGAGGCCAGTTTCCCAGGTTAGAAAAACGCAGCATTGCGAAGGGATATTGAGGGCCGCCTAAGTCTATGGACATTCCCCAACTAACCTAAGATTCCAACAGGCTATCGATGGTGTCCCCTGTGGTCTTGGGCCTACCCAAATGCACGAAGATGCAGAGGGAAGCCTCAGAAACCTCTACTTTCCTCACTCAGAAGCTGCAACACTTGAGCAGCTGCAGGGGAAAATGGGGGTGCTGGCCTATGAGTCATGAGGTGAGATGGAGCACACAGAAAAGGTGCTCAGCTGTCCCCAGATTCAGGACTAATTCCAGCCAGTGCCAAAACCAGCAAAATGTAACAGGACTGCAGAACTCAGGGGCTGAGGGGGAGTAAAAGGTCCAAACTGTCAGGTATGCCTAGGACGTGAGACCAACAGGTCATGCCCCAAGAGAGCTACAGGCTTCTTCAAGTTAAAATTCTCACGGCCTTTGTGACCTATTTCCCTAGGAGTTAGTCAAGCAAATTATTAACTTGATATTATCAGTACAACCAACTGAAGATTTGACATAACCACGTTCCACACAATTGCGGACCTCTGGAACCAGCAGCTTCTCACTTGTTTCCATTGATTGCTCTCTGCACATTTGCTTTCTGCTACCAAAATTTTAAGACCTGCATGAACAAAAAGAGTATTTATTCTTCTCTTCTCCGAACAGTGATCAAGCTCACCCTGTGGCCTGAAGGTGCATTATCCCACTACCACTTCTCCCCGCAACCCCCCAGACCCACCCTGATTCATTCCCTCACAATATGCTGGGGCCAGGCTGGGCTAGGCTCGGGGAAACAGACCTAAGGAGGCCCAGCAGCTGCCCCAGAGTTCCTAATTTACTGAGCTAGAGATCATGACAGTACACTTGGCAGGGGCCTTCACAGGATATCGGCGCCACGCCCAGGGGAGGAGAGAACTGGAGGGTGCTGAACAAAGCCCAAGAGAAGGTTTTATGAGAAAGGGATCCCACAGCTGGTCACCAGATTCAACAGAAGTGAGGAGGAAGGGCTGAGCGAGGGCAGGGGAGAGAGAGGAGGACAGAGAGAGCAGGACAAGTGCCCAGAGGCTGCAGCGGGGAAAGACCAGCAAGAGCAGCTAGCTGGGCGGGGCACCCTGTGAAGGACCAGAGGTGTGGGCCTGGTTACGCAGTGTACCCGTCAACTCCCTGATTCTGAAGACTTGGGACAGGCAGGATAGATACCTGCCCACTGCAGCCCAAACACTGTCTTGGATACGGCCATGCTAGCTATGTTAGTTAGCCAGAGCTCAAGGTTCAGCGACAAACCGCCCAAAGAATAAATAAATTACAAGTGTAAATGCTGTACCTTGGGGGTCTTAGTGTTCTGGTGACCCAGATCTAAATTTAAAGCAATGAACAGAAATCAAAACACTTGTTTTCCTAGTCTAGACAAACTGACCTTCATTTCAATTTTGTGAACGCTAGTTAAGAGATTGTGCTAACATTGTTTCTTTTTTTTAATTATTTTTATTTTATGCATATGAGTGTACTGCCTGCGTGTATGTGAGTGCACCTGTGTCATGCAATGTCACAGAAGAGGGCTTCGGATTCCCCTGGAACTGGAGTTAAGGACGGTTCATAGACGCCATGTGGGTGCTGGGAATCGAACCTGGGTCCTCTGCAAGAGCAGCTGGTGCTCTTAACTGCTGAGCCGTCTCTCCAGCCCCAAAACTGTTACTTTTAGAGTGAACACTTTGGTTCTCTTCCACAGAGTGTGTTATAATTTACAAGTCACATAACAAAGCAGCTCTTCTTCTGGGATATACTCCAATCCATTTTCCATCAAGATTTAGGTGTGAAGGAATGACTCTAAGCAAAACACCACTCAGCAGGGAAAAACCTTAAAACAAACTGTGATAAAGCCATTAACGTTCATTTAATTTCTTCTTAATTTCCAGTAAGTCTTGGTATTCATACACTTCCCCCTCAGATGGAGACACTTTAATTAGGATAAAGAGAGTTTAAGAAAACTTACGTGACAAGCACAGTTTCATTATTACCAAAGGGTGTTTCCTGACCTTTCTTCTTTTCTTTCTTTCCTTTCATTTTATTTTATATTTTTTTTGGTCATTTCATTTTATATTTTTTGGTCTTTTTGAGACAGAGTCTCCCTGTAGCCCCAGCTGGCCTGGCATTCACTATGTAGTTGAGGCTGGCCTTGATCTCACAGACATCCACCTGCCTCTGCCTCCCAGGTGCTGGGGCAAAAGGCGTGCGCCATCACGCCCAGGCTCACTCTTTCCTGTTAATGCAAGAACATATTTACAGAGGAAAACTGTACACTCAGAACACTGAAGTCTGGGCTCTGACAGGCTATGGACCACTTGGATCCCTCCTTCTCTGACATCGGCTGGTACCAAAGACCACGTAAGTCTCCAAAAACACAGGGTGAACCAACGGCTCAGAACGGGCTCTTCCTAAATACTTGGCCTTGGAGATCTTAGAAGTTATTTTTGGTTAATCTAATATTGTTGGGGGAAAAAAAATGAAAGGAAACCCAGAATAAATTCAGTCTTTGTAAGGGAATCTGGGTTCCATTCACCTTCACCTTTGGGCTCAGATTAACAGCTGGTGTGCAACAGTGAGCTGCAGAGGTGTCCCCGTCTACTTCTCTATATTTCGCTTTTTCCTGGCCTCTAAGGCTAAAAAAAAGTTTCCAGATTGCAACCATTTTATTAAGACTCACTGTGGGGGTCAAAGCCAAGATACACACACACACACACACACACACACACATACACACACACACACGCAGATATAAACTATACAGTAATTAAACTTCATGGCAAAACACCAGCACATGCCTTATCAAGAGGCGCAGAGGGCAAAGAGAGCGCACACTGCTGCCTGATCCATGCAGAACAGCCTTGAGGCTGCTCAGGCTGGCTTCTGCGGGATTCAAAGACGTTCAAGACTGCTGAGTTAAGTATTACTAACAGAATTTGCAGGATTTGAAGATTATGCCAAAATAAAGATCAGCATCTAAAGATATGTCAAAATAAAGACAAGAATCTAAAGGCTACTTTTCTCCTGGGGGAAAAAACTGTCTGAAATACTTGTAAGGGCAACACCTTCATTAGTGACTCAGTCAAAGGCCTTCCATGGAAAAAAGTGGATGTCAGCAGAACGCTGCCACTTAGGCAAGATCCTACCAAAGGTATGGTCTGTGTTTCTGATGCTTTACTGTGGGAAATCCTGCTCCAACCTCACGATTCCTAACAGGGGCCAACTGGACTTAAAGTGAGGACGAGCAGCCCGCAGAGTCCCACCACAGCATGTTAGAGAGTCCCCCAAAACACCTGGGCCTCCTCTCTTGCCTCACAACCCTGTCCTGCCCCTAAGGAGCACCAAGAGACTTCAGATCCACACAGACAGTCCTTCATGAACCTGGGCCTCTCGGTTTCTTGAAGCAATCCCTCCTGTAACATCGACTGCACCTCCACAGTCATCCCCAAGATCTTTGCTGCCTAGTGTGGCGGTTATGAGCTCCCGAGAACCAGAATGTGGCCTGATTGGAGCACGGTGTGCTGGGGGCACAGAATACACACCACTTTCAAGGACTGTACAAAAAGAGCAATGCATCTTGGTAATCTCTGTATTTATTGTTCACATACTTTAGATAAATTGAGTTAAATACACGGATATCTATTAAGATTCATTTCATTCTTTCCTTTTTAAACTGGCTCCCTTGACACTGCTTTTGGGCAGTGCCCTACACTGCTGTGTGACCAGTCGAACCTCCCTGTGGGTTTCAAGCACCCACTCTGACCCACCCCGGGCCCAGAAATTCCTGGATCCTATCCTTGAATCCAGAGCCCCAACCTCATCCTGCTCATCTCCCTTGTCTCAGGCTCTCTCCTGCACACCTAGCGGATCATCACATGCGCTCTCTGCATGAGGTGACCCCTTTATGGCTCTTCCCTCCACTCAATTCACCTGGCAAATCCTAACCTCAGGTAACTCCAGCTTCTGCCCTGAGCTACAGAAAACAGAACTCCAAAACTAGGCTCAACTTCCTGTCCTCTTGCTTTCAGTGGAAACAGCTGGACTGGGTTTGTCCCTCACCACTCCTATGGGGATTCAAAGACCATCAAGATTGTTAAGTATTGTAACAGAATTTGTGTATTATAACACATTATGCCAAAACAGAAATCATCACTCACCCCTCCAGTTCTTAGTCATGTGGCCTTCACACAGCCCTCACAGAGCTCCCCAGTGCTGCCCTGCTTGATGCTGGGCAGTCTGACAGACATGGCCAGCTCTGCTTCCAGGCCCCATCCCTCATCTGCCTTCTTGGCTTGCTCCTTCCGGCTCTCAGCTTCCTTCTCTCCCACTAAGCACTGGGCAGCCTGGGTTTCCATGTCCAGTCCTCTCGGCCAAACTTTCTGCCCCACAGGGCTCCCCTCCAGTCTCATCCTTTGCAGGCACTCCTACGTGTGCTGAAAACACTCCAACATCTAGCTGTAGCCCAGGCTGCTCCTCCAAGTCACACTAACATAACTACATCTAACCCTCTACCAGGCACCTTCAAGTTTTGTCTAAAACACAACTCAGGTGCCGTCTTTGCCCTTCTTCCCAAACCGACGCTCCCACAGTCATCCCAATTCCAGGAACTGCCTTCTTCCAGTTCCTGTGCCCAACACTGACATCATCCCAGGAGAGGATCATGTATCAAGTCTTGTAAGAAACATCCCACACCCAACCATTCCCGACTGCCTCAGTCTAGGCCACTTTCTGCGCTCTCCACACTCTCCGTACTGGGCTGCATGCTTCCACCTGATCCTGAAGACAGTGAATGGCAATGTCTTCTATACAGGGCCAGTGGCAGCCATGTGGTGTGCTGGGCTAAGCTGGGCTGCACAGCTCACAGACAGCCTCAGACAGTCCATGCAGTGAAAGAGTTACCGCTGTTCAGACAGTACACAGATGACAGTAGGGCTCTCCTCCAACAAAGTGAGAACTGAATGCGGAATTGAACTTTATATAATTTTCATGTGACATGAAAGATTAGCATTCATTTTCTTCAACCTACATTTAAGATGGAAACAGCACCCATAACCCGCTAGCTGCACCACAGTCAGCAGCAGGGCTGCATGTGGGCCGTGCCCTTCTGCCCCACACTGAAAGACCATGTGTCTGTCTGATGTGTGTACTCTATGTTGCCCATGCTATATGCATGTGGGGGTGCACTCACTAGTGTGAGTGGAGGCCAAAAGCCCATCAGGAGCCCTCTACTGCTCGCTGCTTATTTTCTGAGAGGCTCTCACTGAACCCGAGCTTGTCTTTCAGCTGCAGTGCTGGTCAGCGAGCCCCTGGGGTCTCCTGTGTCCACCACATGCCCAGTACTGGGGTCACAGACACACACTGCTGGACTTTGTACATGGCACTAAGAATCTAGACTCGGGTCCTCCCGTTTGCACAGCAAACATTTTATCCACTGAGCCATCGCTTGGCCCCCGAGGGGTCCTTTGCATGTGCTTTTCCTGCTCTTGGATGTGGCTCCCCTCATTCAGCAAAATCAAGAGGCCTTACCCAGGTGTGGTTCTGTATACATCTAATCCCAGCACTGGGGAGGCTGCGGCAGGAGGATAGAGTTTCAGACAAGCCTGGGGCTAATATTGTTATGTTCTAGGCCAGCCTGGGCTATATAGGTGGGACCCTGTCTCAAATAAGGCCTTACCCCTGAGCCGCCAACATCCCAGGATGCTGCTGACAGTGGCCTTCGCGCCCTCTCTAGTCAGCAATTTGGGCCTCGACCAATCTTTCAGTATCCTCCTTCGCAGCTGCCAATCCTGCTTCCAGCCTGGGGCCTGGGCTTCTGCTGTCCTGTCCACGCAGGGCACTCTCACTGCAGAGTGCGGCAGGATTCACCGTGCCCCACCCTCCACAACACCTTTGAGACACCTGTTCAAATCCTAACAACTGACACAGTGTGCACAGGAGCACGGGCGGACGCCAGGCCTCCCTCACTTCTCTTCATCACACAGCTGCTACTAGTCACTCACTAGAAATAAACAGATTCCACAGCATTATTCACACAATATCTGGAGTAAGAATGCCTGGGTTGGAATGCCAACCATACAGCTCGCTCATGTGACATGGAGCAAGTGACCTTCGCTGCACCCTGGTTTCCTCATCTATGGAACTGGGCGCAATGGCACACCTACTTCCCCTGTGCTCTGCAGCGTCCCCGAGTTCATGAATGTAACTGGCCTGCGTGAACCCTCAATCACTGTTCATTTTTGTATTACTACTGCCTTCCCCCAACCAGAAAAAAAGTCTTCAAGGGAATGGCTTTATTCCAGATACCTGCAATGCTTCCTACTAGACACTTGACAGCAACCTAGAGAACAGGAGAAGGAATACTGGAAATTTCAAGCACTTTGGAGCTATCAGGGAGGGCATCAAAGCTTTCTCCCAAGCCACTCCAGGAAGAGTAGCCTCATTCAGCGGGGCACGGGAGTTCCCGGCTGGATCCCAGCACTCAGGAGGCTGACGCAGGTCCATGACCACAAGTGTGAGATCAGCTTGGACTATGGAGTGACGCTCTATCCCAAAACACAAACACAAAGCACACCATGCCAGGTAGTTCTGCAGAAGCTGTGCATTTGTGGAGAAACCTTTTCTACCTTGAATCAAGACATAAACACCATTTTCTGAGCAGCAACAGTTTAACGTCATAAGCAGCAAACCTCCTACAATACTAGACTGTGTACTCAAAATTTTAAGATCAGGCCTCAAATTAAAGGAAAACACAAATTTAAGTCAGTCAGGTTTGACTTTCCACATGTGAAACTCTGACTGAACATCTATCTCCCAGCCAATTCTACATTGATCATAGATGTTTTCTGGATACTACCACAAAGGAGTCACCTATTCAGAATGGTTTGCTTTTAACTGACTTCTGACACTGAAGAACAGCTCACCAAATTGTCAGGCTCGAACGCCATCACAGGACCTCCCTCCTAATCTCACAGGTTCTCCCAACTTGACTGAGCCTTACTTTGCAGATGGTATTGATAGATTAAAATAGTTCAGCTCTACCATTTTACGATAGGTCTGTACTTCCCAGGATGAGACAGGCTTGTTTAAGGGAAAGATACGTCACCTTTAAAAGAAATACAGGGAAGGCAAAGTGACCTGCTGTTCAGCAAAGCTGAAACTATGCTGTTAGCTGCAAGACTGCCTGCCTCCCTGAGAAAGAAAAGCACATCTTCATGGAAAGTGCCGCCAAACAGAGCAAACTGTGGCTGGCATATTGCTCGTAGCAAAAAGCCCCATTAGAAAGGGACGGAGGGAACACGAAGGTGTCAGAAAAAAGTGATGTGGAGATGTGGGAGGTGTTGGAGGGAGGGAGTGGGCATGGATTTGATCAAAACACCTTATATGCATGTATGAAATTCTCAAAAAAGTTTAAGCTAAAAAAAAAAGAAAGAAAACTGCTGCTCGTGCACTGACCAGGTGAATGATTACACACAGGGCCAGAGACCGTGGTGGGGGTGGGGTTAAGGAGGTACTGACATGCATCCCAAGTCCCTGTACTGCTCTGCCTTCCTGCTCATGGGGATGGGGACTGAGGAAGGGGCTGAGGAGTCACTGGGAGGTCCTGAGAGGTGGTAGGATCTCGGACAGGTCTTTTGCACTAACCCCTGCGGTGGTTGTGTTTTCTCATATTGTACACTTGTCTGACACGAAGGTCACGGTGACACAGCAGAGGACTGGCATGCGGCAGGGAGGCACAGGTCACATCTCAATTCTGCACTGCAGTACAGTGGCAAAACCTGGAGTCGGGATGATGGTGCCCCACTTTAACACTGTTCAGCTGATGATCCTAAATAACACTTTGTCAGCTTTTGTAATCTAGCACAAAACCACATGCCTTGTGAGCTACCAGCTGGGCTGTGGTAATGCCCTTGACTTGAGGCTTAAAAGCTTTGGTCAGGGCGTAACTTTGATGTATTGTCTTTCCATATCAGACTGCAATGATTACCCCCAGATGTGTCATCACAGGGAGTGCTACCAAAATTAGATTACGACTAGTCAGTGCACCACCCCTCCCCTCTGGTGCCGCCATGGAGGCTGCTGCTCTCAGCTTCTCTGCAACATCCCGAAGCCACAGCTCTCAGGTTTACAGGATGCAGGGTAAGAACCATCTGCCTGGTCTGGTGTTTCTTTAATTAAAACTTTAATTACAGATATATCTCTGCACAGATATGTGCGGTCTATCAGCTCCTGCTCTTAATTACCTACACTAATGAGAAATGAAGAGTTAGCATTTGCTGAGCTTCTACTATGTACAAGAGCGTGTGCCGGGGCCTCAAGGGGAACTGCACCCAGTAGGGCAGACCCAGAACCAGACCTACCTTGGTCAAGAATTTTGCCTTTGCCTTGACTCACCCTCCTTGTACCATCTTTGGAAAGATGAAGGATTAAGAAAAAGGATCAGCCAGGAGAAAGGACCAAAGTCAAACCAGAGTGGTGGAAGCTTCGGGCATGCATGTGTGGCACCTGTAACATGACGTTTCTGAAGCCACCTGAAGACTTATCTGGAAGGCAGAAACGCTCATCTATATCCTGATTCTGAGGTGTGCTTTTGTGGTGCCACAGCAACCATGGCCATGGTTTCCTATGGAAAGGACAATAGGGAACTAGGGCCACCCTGTACTACTTCCATGACATCCTTCCTGGCAGCAATTCATTCCGTCTCAACTCCCTTCCTGGCAAGGGCAGATGGTCACTGGGAATGACGGATCTCTTTCCACACCTTCCCTGTGGCTTCTCAGTCTCCACAGAAGCTTCAGGAGGGCAAAGGGTCATTGGGAGGAGGCTACCAGAGTGACACTAGGCCAGATTACACAGGTATAGGGCCACACACAGAGCTGCCTGACTACGCAGCTGAGGCCTCTGTTCCCCTCACAATCACCCCAACCACATCACTGGCTCCTGTGAAAGGGGAGGCAGGCAGCTCCCTGCAGGCCCCTGCCCACTCTGCTCCACCCCAATATGGGGCTGTGGGCAGCAGCAGAGGTAGCAGGCCCAGCGGTCCTTCCCCTTCAGGAGCAGATTCCTCGTCACCAAAACCAAGGGCTATAGTTCAACCCAGTGACCACAGAGCTTCCAGAGCAAAAGCCTCTGCAGCATTACGCAGAAACCCAACATAAGCAAGTCTTCACGACAGTCCAGACCTGACCTCGTGTCTAACCTGCACTATTGTGCAACTGAAGCTTGGCGTTTCTCATTCTAATGAAGGTGGTGCTGCAAAAACTTCCTAACTCCTCGAGATAAGCCAAGTCAGGGGATGATCACAAACAAAGCCTAGCAATGTTTAGGCTAATGAGGGCTGGTGCCTACTACACTGAAAAACAAGAGAATTCTAAAAGTCCACCTGAACACTTACATGTGCTGGGCCCCTGTAGGGACTTAAGTATGCTACACTGTGATGACAGCTACACTGTACGTGAGGTGAACGGAAGAAACAGAAAAGAGGAATGGCAGAATAGAGAAGCTATAGAGGAGGGAAAGGAAAAGCCAAGTGCATCTGAGAGAAGCAGGGATGGAAGACATCACAAAAAGACAGCAAAAGCGGCCCCTGTGCCTGTCAGCTCTCAGCCTGACACAGCCTGGGATCATCTAAGTAGACGGGCTCCTAACCTGTCTACATCAGGTCAGCCTGTGGGCATGTCTATGGGGGGCTGTCCTGATGGCCTTAACTGATGTGGGGAGACCCAGCCTGACAGTGAGCTAGGGGCCCCACTCCCCAGGTTCTGGGTCTTGAACTGTGCAGAGCAGAGAAAGCGAAGCACTAGGCGAGGTCCCTTTCTCGCCTCTCTCCACCGTGGTAGCATCTGACCACTGTCTCGCTCCTGGTGCTGGGACTTGCCCACAGTGATGAACTGCAGCCTGGACTTGGGAGCACTTTCTCCCTAAGCTGCTTCTTGTCAGAGTTCCTCGTCGAAGCAACAGAAGTGACACTGGGTACCACTCTCCCTCATGAGCCTCCTAAGTGGGCACAACCCTTGCTCAGTATAGTTCTCACTCAGGACTGTTCCACAAGGAAGGGCTGGAGTTCTGCCCACGGGATGGGTTCAGGTTAGTGGGATGAGTCTCTGAGTCAGCCCAGAGACCCGTTTTAACCTTGCAGCACAGTCCACTCCAAGAGTAAGAGCCCTGGCCCATATATCTTAGAAGCTGCAATCTGTGTGTACAAACGATTACCTACTTTTATTTCTTGTTTACACAATAAATTTCCAGGATTTCCAAACCTTGTGGATCAATGGTCCTTTGCCAGAAAAAGATCAGTCACAGGGTGGGACAGTGTTCCATGTTTTTAACCAACTGTGCCGAGTACTCTAGATACACAGCCGAAACTGAGGGAGGCCACTGTTACAGGGACCCTGCTAGTGCCTATACCACGACGTAAGCGTGCCAGCTCCAGATGCTGCCATGGGACATTTGCGGGCTGAGGGAGGAGAGTGGACACAGCCGAAGCCCCTGCAACCAGAATGGCAGAGATGTTTCCTGTGCGAGGTTCTGCAGGTTTGCAGATCAACTGCAGGCAGCGGGTACCAGATGAGCACCTGGTTTAAGAGCCAGGTCTAGAACATGCTAGCGGTATGAGCCCGGGAGAGTCTATCAAACCTACCTGAGTGTCAGCACTCTCACATATTCCTCCCGCCTCCTGAATGAATCTGGATGAAAATGTACGGAACACACTGGGAAGAGCAGCTGGCACGGACATGGGGTGGCACTGAGGCCCCTTCCTCTCATGCAAGAGGATGCCGAAGCCTCCCACAGCTGAGGGAAACCACTAAGCAGCTCGACACCCTGAGCACTGACTGCAGAGTCCGCCAGGACAGAGGGTGGAGGGTGAGCCCAGCTAACCAGGTACAAGGTGGCCCTTCTCTCTCTGGTCTCTTTCCTTTTGTCTCCAAAGTCAAAAGTAGGTAAACAAAAGAACCTAACAGCAGAGGATGAGGCAGCTCCTCATGGCTGAACTTCTCCCCGCACCACAAGATTGGGGAGCAGGTCTGACTTTGTCCCCTGACCTCACACCTGTCCTGGCAGTGCATACTTACCATCAACTCCACAGATCCCCACTCTCTAAGCATCCAGGGTCTCTGTGTAAGGAACGTGCCCTGCTCATGTTTCGGGCTGGCCACACTGCCAGTCAGCACTGCTCTACAGACCTCACACACATCACTCAACTAGAACTCACCATGATCCTTTGAGTGGGTGCTATCATTACCATCCCCAGTTTAAAGAGGAGGAACCTCGGGCACAGAGAGGTTAGGTAATGTGCTGCAGTCACACCACTTGCAAGAGGCCAAGGTGGGATTCGCACCACAGCAGCCTGGCTCCACAGCCATGATCCTGGCCCTTCACCACGGGGTTCACTACCACTGCCTCTTGGCACAGCCATAGGATGAGGTTCAGTTTCAAAAGCACCTTTCTTCTGAGTTCTGTGTGTTTCATTTATCATCTCAACAACCCTAAAAGGCAAGTAGGAGACATGTAGTATCTGCATTTCAGACACAGTAACATGGAGCAGCAGCAAACAATGATACACAGTCCCACATGGTCAGACACTGCTGAGTCACTGTCTGCAACCAAAACTCCAGTCTTTGAAGCCTTGCCATTTGATTATTGAGTTTTGGTGACCTTAACAGATACCAAGAGTATATCCAGACCTTGCTGGTCCAAAGCAGACTTTCTGACTCTCAGACAAGGATTTTCTCAGAGAATCACAATTACATAAACAATACCATGTGGTTTACAACTTACTAGGAGTCCTACATTCTAACCAAATAACTGTTTGGCTCATTGAAAATAATCAATGAATCCATGTACTAACTCTCTGAGAAAAAACGGGTTTTCTTAAATGTACTAAGACAACTTTAAAGAAAAATCTAATTGATCTAATCACAAACTAAAACCTGACAATGAAAACATTTCAATCTGCATCTATCAATGTGTCCTCAGCTCCTACTAGACTCATGGTACTGACTCTGGAGACCTTTGTCACCAGGGAGCTTGTGACTCCCCAGGGGTTCCATCAGCTGGCTCATCCCTCAGCATCCCTCAGAGGAGTGGAGAGAAGCAGACAAGCACAATCCCTGCTGCCCTGGGAGCCTGTGAACGTGAAGTCACACAGCAACCCTTTGCTGTCTGGAGGGCAAGGCATCAAAGGAACAAATCAAGGACACAACTGAAGGGGAAAAGTTTTTTTTAAAAAAAAGTCTTTGGGGGAAATCTGGACAATGCTCCTGCACAGCCATGGAATGCACGATAGCTGCCCCCGCCAACCCCCCCCTAAAAAAAAAAATTCAAGGTTCTGCTCCCAACTCCAGGACATCTGTGATCACTGGGACTCTGTATTCACAGGCTGCTTTACCTGTTTGTATTTCTCAACTGTAGTATTTTGCAATTCTCTGAAAAGAAACCCAGGAGGCTGAAGGCAGCTTTCCAGGTATGTAGGTTTAACAGGCAAACCAAGCTCAGGAGCAGGAGGAGTGTTCACGGGAGTTCCAATCACCATGAACAGCTCGCAGAGACGAATTTCAATCTGTGATTCTAATGAATGATATCAATTCTTACAGTTATCAACAAAGCTTAGAGAGGGCTTCAATCCATTCTGGGAATCATTTAGACACTTCAACCGTACACGATTAAAACATCAGCATTAAACATTAATGAATAAAATAACGAGACACTTAAAAAATAATCTGTGCTTCACTGGGCCACACTAAAGACTACATGTGATTTTTTTTTTTTTTTTGGAGAATATTTTGGCAATTCAGACAACTGTCAAGTCTGATTTTTTGCTTTGTTTTGTTTTGAAGAATTTTCTGAAAAAAGGTATACAATAAAAATGCATTATTTGTAAAATAACCATAAGAACAGATGACATAACTTAATCTGGTGTAGGGACCATCAGAGCTGACCAGATTTCAGCAAAGACAAAAGCATTTCAGATCATGTTAAAAACCAATGCCTGTCCTTATGTCTAAAAGAAGTAAATTATTAAAAGATGAAGAAAGGTGAATTTTGGTAATGAGACAACTTTGTATTCTTCCAGCTTTTAATGATAAAAATCTAAGCTTTTTTTTCTCAGTAATATTTGAGAACACAAAACATAATCTGAGGATGCAGAATGTGGCATTTAAGAGACTCACAAATTTAAGTTGCTATTTCTAAAAAAAAGAAAGGAAGGATTAGGTCTGCAACAAGGCCATGTGGTGGCAGAGAAGGAGGCAAGGGAAAGGGATGACTGTGTGTGTGTGCGCGCGTGCGTGTGTGCGCGCCCGCGCATGTGCGTGTGCGTGTCTGGGGTAGCAAGGGAGACTTTGGGCATGTATCCTGGATGTGTTTGAGTTATATATAAGTATCAGCCAATTCATAGTTATTGCAAAACATGGACAGAAAAGGAAATACCCTGCATGGGGAAATGTACGCATTAAACTTAAATTTTAAAAGGATGACAACACAGATTACACTTTATTTTTAAAAACTTGAAATGAATTTCAATACAGAAAATGAAGACAGCATTTTGCAATTTATCGTTCAAAGGAGTCTCTAGTTGAGGAAATCACTGTGCTACACTTTGAGAGATGAAATGTTACAGCTTGTACACCAAAATTAAAAAATGAAATTAAATTAAAAAATGAAATGGTTACCAAGGTAATGCAGGTCAGGGGATCAAAGGTGAAGGGTCACACATTATTAAAAAGAAATCCAAAAGGACGGCTGCATCATGATCTCTGCAAAACAAAGGAGCTCCAGTAAGTACAGCTGCTATCCCCAGAGTGCACAATCCAGCTCTTGAAAAGACCCCACTGGCCGCACGCGCCCTTCCTGAGCCCCTTCCTGAGCCCTTATGGAGCCGTTTTTATTCGGGTACAACACCAAATTTTAATTACCTGTTACCAACAACAACAACAAAAAAAATGTACATTTAACCATTACATTAACCCCCAAATATTCCCAAGTGAAAGTGGAGCCCACACCCCGTTTTCTGGAGACGACAATGTTTGATGAGTTGCCAGCGTATCGGAATCTAATTTGGTCACAGCATGGTGAGTTTTTTTCCTCTCCTCAAGGAATGAGTTCCAAAATTGAATTTTTGCAAATTTCTTTCATTTGAAGTAGCTGCATAAAATTTCCATTATTGGAACATTTAGTATAACAATGTTCTGGAAGACAGCAATAAAGTGATACATGATAAAATAAACTGTGCAACTACATCTATTAAGGTCTGTTCTCACATTCAACTTCCACTGCACAGAGGAAAGACATTTTAAGCAAAATAACTTGAGTTCTGCTGGAGTGACAGAGTTAACAGGAGACTGACAGGAGGAAGATCTACAAAGGGGAAAGGCAGCTGACAAGCTTCATTTGTTCAAAAACGCTACTCCTTACACACTTCCCCCATTAACAAGTTAATTCATGTTCTTAACAGGAAGAGCCCAGGTGGTTTTGGAAACTCTGCTACCCAGACGGTGGCACTTACCTAACTGCAGTAAGCAGCTATGGTGAACAATTCCAACATTCACCACACTGGTAACGCAAAGCCCTTGGCGCCCTTGGTCTGAAAAGTTAAGCTTCAGCAGGTTCGGGTCCCTGATCTCAGGACCCAAATGCCTTATGCTGACCAGACGGCAGCATCTGACAGGGTGCAAGCAGGCACAGCACTGCTGGCAAAGGGAACTTGGCTTGCTTACCACGCTTTAAGAACCCCACTGGCTGCTCCTTCTAGGCTCCCCCTGGTTTCGCCCACCACAAAAGCACTGGAGGCAGCTTTGTTAAAGTCACATTCTCCATATGCTTATGTTAAAACACAGACAACTGTCCAAAAGGATTTCATTAACAGGAACTAAGTATTCCTTCTAGTAACTTAATACAGTCAACAAATTAACTCTATCAATGCCAGCTTTCAGCTCCCTCTGATTAGGTTTTGTTAAATTAACTTGCAGAGTGCGAGTCATGCACTGGTTTTGAGTATGTTAGTGCCTTAAGGCCACATTTCTAAAAGCAGTTTTCCCTTTAAGTTGCATGACTGGAGAGTAAACTAGCACTCCCCGTTTTGGAATGCTCACCTCACAGAGTCCATCACAAACACATTTGTTGCTGGGAGGCATGCAGGCAATTTTGAACACTACAGAAGGAATCAATACCCCATCAAAACAAGGCACACAGTGCTTTAGCAGCGTCATCATTTAGACTATTTCAGCATGTTTCTAACAAAAGGCTTCAAGAAGCCAGCAGCGTGGCATCAAGTCAAGTTTTGTTTTTCTGGGATATTTTCTGTTAAAAAGCAGCAGTGAGACTGGGATCAAGCACTGTATGTGACACTCCCACTACCAAACTCAGATTCATAAACGATCTCATCCTTATAACGGGGTCAATTCTGAATGCTTCTAAAAGTTTTCTAAATCATTCTTAAATTCCACAGCTTACAGAAACATTTCCCCAAATTTCTGCCAATTTATCAATCCCTGCCAGAAGCTTCAGGTATGGATGACCAGAACCCTCTGCGGCCTCCTAGTTGTCAGGAGCTGTCTCTCTCTCTAGCTCCTCAGCACTCGACCAGTCAGCTCCAATCCCTCCATGAGGATGCTCTCCATCTCCCTACCTAAATGCCTGGCAGCTCTGACACGAGGATTCTGAAAGTAACTGTGCTATTAATGCAGGTATTAGATGATTTTTTTTTTTTTTAAGTAAAAGTCAGGCCGGGCGTGGTGGCACACACCTCCGGTCTACATAGTGAGTTCCAGGACAGCTGGGGCTACAGGGAGACCCTGTATCAAGACCAAAAAAAAAGTAAAAGTCAATTAAGAATTTCAGCCAATGTTTTCCAACATTTTCCTGTTTGGGGAAGAGGAGGTAAAGACCACAGGGAGTTTATAGTCCTCACACCAAGTACCCAGAACAGAATTTGGTAAAGTATGAAAGGTGCTAGCAACCTTAAGGGCAAATGCCACCCTAGAAGAACGGAATGTACTGAGCGCAGACAGAGTCCAACCCATTCGCTGAGTAGCCCTGTAGAATTCAGGCCTTTCCTGCTGAAACAGTATTATGAACAGCAACTCTGGCTGATGCCTATTTAACCTGAAAACTGTGAATCTTAAAATAAGCTAAACTAATCAATCTTAAACCAAACTAATCTTAAACCATTTCTTCTGCTCTAAATCTTAGCAGTCCAGGGCCCAGGTAGCTCTATACTTCTTCCCCAAGGGCTGACTCTAGTCCTAACTGGACTCACCATGTTTGCTCCCTGCAACTTTCTGCCTTCTAGACCATTCCCAGGTCCCAAGCAGAAGTAGACCTCATGAATCAAAATTACCCATCTTCCTTTTTCTTCTCCAGAAGCCTTCCTTTCCTTCACTAAGGCCACAGTCGGCTAGTAGTGACGGCCACACTGAATTAACACAGGACAGACAAGGGCCGTCAATACCCAGAAACAAGCCCCCAGCTAGAGAGCCTACCGGCCTTTTCCTAGCAAGCAGGATGGAGCTCTAACTCACTTTGGGAAGACTTGGCAAAACTGTAATTTGTCTTTCTGGAACTAGTAATGGAATTAAACAGTAAACGCTCAAACATCGTAACCAACCCTGGAACCCTCCTGTGCACCCTGGCTCTAACTCTATAAACAGCTCTCCACAACCACATTCATGACCTTCGTGTTGGAAGGGACTGAGGCCCTGGCGTGCCAGCAGAGTGCCCAGGGTGCTCTCCGCACTGTCAGCTCTCACCTGGGCAACACCATGTTTCCCAACAAACTCCAGCACTACACTCCATTACAACCCTGCACGCAAAAGGAACTGAGCAGTCTCTCTGACAGAGCACCAAGGACAGCACCTCTGACAGAGAGGGCAGGACAGAGTGTGTTGTCGTGCCCCCCACCCCCAAGCCTACCTCTTCCAGAGAGGCAGCAAGAAAACTCAGAGTCAGAGGAGCCAGGACAGACCTGAGGAAGCCATCAAAACAGAAGCCCAGACACTTTCTAGCTCTTTACAGAACGGCATCAGTGTCTGCTGCACAGCATTATGTGCAGCAGACACTGACCTCAGCAAGTGTGTGCGCCGATTAAAGAAATACCCGGCCAAAGGAGGTTACCATGATGGGGCAAAGTTTATTATTTTAATCTATAGATATAAATAAATAAATCCCTAGCATGCCATTCTGCAGAATATAAAATGCACTTCAGCTAAAAATGCAGCTTCTAACTAAGTGGGGATTACATATCCATGTTGGATTTTCCAGATTGGTACAAGTGCCATTTTCTCAAACACCAAAGCAAAGAGAGAGGTGTCTGGTGTTCCTGTCTGCCTCTCCGAATGCGGCCTGGTGAGGGGCTGCACCCCTGCCTCCTCCCCTTCTGTTAACTGTAACTGTCACCACCAGCTTTCCAAGCTTTCAAAGGACACACCTCCTCTCTCACAACTCTCCAAGGTGACCTCAGATACTTGTCAGTTTCCCAAAACCTTCCAGAAATGCTACAGCAACCTACACCTGTAATTACAGCATTCCTACCACATTCCTAAAAAAACAGAAAGAAAAGTCAAGGCTTGGCTCGGAAGCACACACCTGTAACCCACACCTAGGGCAGCTGCGGCAAGAGGATCCAGAGTCCCAAGGAGGGCTGAACTGCACAGCAAGAAGAGAAAGAAATAAAGGGAGCAGAGCAGCAGGTGGGGTTAGAGGCGGGTAGAAAGGACAAACCCGAACTGAGGACCCTCCTGCCTACCCCTCACCCTCAAAGTGTAACTTTCTCCTCCAGTGACCTCGAAAACTCGCCAAACAATAGAGAACGGGACAAATTTCTAAAGGAGCCAGGAGACTTGGGAGATGCGCATGTTCACTGGAGTGTAAGGACAGTCACAGCACCTCCACAGTGTGCAGCTGCGAACCACAGACAAGACTGTGATGAACAAAGACAACCACACAGGCTCTCACGCAGAAACTAAAGAGCAGAGTGTGCGGAAGGCGCTAGCACAACTGTGCTTACCAGAGATGGAGAAGGATGAGGGGCCAGAGGGAAAAGGAGCGAGGGGAAGGGAGCATGCAGTGATCTTTCCTTTTTAGAGATAAGGGTTCACACGTAGCCCAGCCTGATGTCTAACCCATGGTAACCCTACTGCCTCAACCTCCCAAGTGAGCCACACGCGTGGCCAGGACAGCTTCTGTATTCTGTAGTACTGTACGACTGTGACAACAATTGTGAATTTCAAAACAGCTAGCAGAAATGATTCTGAGTGCTTCATCACATGCACACATATGCACGCACACATGCACACACACGCACGCACGTCTAAGTAAAGAGATATGTCAATCGATAACTCTGATCATTATTAAAACATCACACTGTATTCCACAAATATGCACACTTACGATGTGTCAATTAAAAATAAAAATAAAGGGCCGTGTGTGGTGGCGCATGCCTTTAATCCCAGCACTTGGGAGGCAGAAGCAAGCAGATCTCTGTGAGTTCAAGGCCAACCTGGTCTACATAGTGAGTTTCAGGACAGCTGGAGCTAGGAAGGAGATAGATGATGATAGATAGATAGATAGATAGACAGATGATGATAGATAGATAGATAGATAGATAGATAGATAGATAGATAGATAGATAGATAGATAGATAGATAGATAGATAGATAGATAGATAGATAGATAGATAGATAGATAGATAGATAGATAGATAGATAGATAGATAGATAGATAGATAGATAGATAGATAGATAGATAGATAGATAGATAGATAGATAGATAGATAGATAGATAGATAGATAGATAGATAGATAGATAGATAGATAGATAGATAGATAGATAGATAGATAGATAGATAGATAGATAGATAGATAGATAGATAGATAGATAGATAGATAGATAGATAGATAGATAGATAGATAGATAGATAGATAGATAGATAGATAGATAGATAGATAGGGAAACGACTCCATGGAGAAAGCACCAATCGAGTTCAGATCTCCCAGACCCACCTAAAGCTGATGACAACAGCATCCATCTGTAATTCCAGCAAGTCTGGAACAAGATGGATAGAGGCAGAGACAGGAGTTCCCAGAAGCTCACAGGGAGCCTGGTAGGGAAGTAGTGGCTGAAACCAGGCCTCAACAAGGTGGAAGGTGAAGGCTGACCCAAGGTTGTCTTCTGCGCTCTACACATGCATGTGCCCCCACCGAAACACATGCACCAAACACATGGTAAGTTAAACAATATACAGCGCTGTAGCTCAGTCAGCAGAGCACTCCCCTAGCATGCACCAAACTCTGGGTTCGATCCCTAGAACCACACACACAAAGTGCAGTGACACACCCTGTAATCCCAGCAGGAGATGTAAAGGCAGGAGATGCTCAAAGTCATCCTCAGCTAATACACTGTGAGTTCCAGGTCAGCTTGGTGTGCAGGAAAATGCCAAACAAACAAACATTTTTAATTTATTATTTTTATTGTATGTGTATGCGTGTATTGCCTGCATGTATGTAAGTACACCTGTATCCTACAATGTCCACGAAGATCAGAAGAAGATGTCAGATTTCCCTGGAACTGGAGTTACAATAGTTGTTAGTCACCATGTGGGTGCTGGGAACCAAACCCCGATCCTCTGCAAGAGCAGTCAGTGCTCTTAACACTGAGCCATCTCTCCAGCCCCAAAACAAATATTTTTAAAACAATGTGCAATTTGTGAAATGCCAGATGTTCCTCAATAAAGACAGCTGTGTGAGGACCAGACTGTGGAGTGGGAACACAGCACAGGGACTAGTCACCCTGCACACATGGACCCAGGCTGCCGGGCTGTGGCTGCCGTTCACAGAGGCTGAAAGGCCTCTAGGGAGGCCATAGGAACTGCTGCTCCAGATCTATCCACTGCCTGCCTATTAGCAGAGATAAGAGGCTCTTCACTGTTCATACAAAGACAAGTACAGCAGCAGGCACACAAACCAACCTGAAATAGCTGCACTGATCACTACACCCATACTGGATGTACTCCTGAAATTTCCCTATTTTCAAAATCAAAAGGTCAAGGCATAGCTTCTCTAGGAAGAGACAATCTGAAATCAGCTTTGAACATACTTCTACCTGAGCAAATAATATTCTAATTAACAAAGTATTTTTAAGTTTAAAATCTTCCAGTTATCCTACCACACTTGTAAAACTGAGCAAACCTTGTAACAGCTAAGCCCACTCATTCTAGAACTAGCCCATGGGGGGAACAGATGACAAAATACAGGCCAAGATCCCCCAGATACAAGGTTAATAGAAACAACAAAAAAAGGGAACAAACTGACCTGCTGATGATCTCATTGGTTACTTGTCTGTGGACTCCCTAGTCCTATACCTCAATGCTCACTTCTTTTCAAACTGAATACGGAGGCCCCATCTCAACCATCTCTTGTGAAAACAGTTTCTCACATCTCCCACTAGGAGACTGTGATTCTAAATACCAAAGGGGCTGAGAGGTCTGCCTTTCAGGCAAGTCTCCCAGATGAGTCAGGTCAGAAGCCCACAGCCCTCCCTTTAGAAACACACAGGCATATTCAACCCCATCCTTTCGACTCCACAGACATACCAGCCTCAGGGGCAACCAACCTAAGCGTCAAAGATGTGAAAAGGTAAATTTTAAAAGAAAATTCAGGCATGGAGATGATTCAGTAGGTAATGCGCCTGCCACACAGGCATGACGACCTAAGTTCAGATCCCCAGAACACATGTAAAGCCAGGCATGGCAGCACGCATCAAGAGTCCTAGTGCACCTATGGCAGATGGGAGCCACAGGCAAGAGAACCACAGAGCCTCAACCACAAATGAGACACCCTGCCTCAAAACGAAGCAGAAGGTGAGGATGGACACCCACGGCTGTCCTCTGACCACCACATACGCACCATGGCACACACACACACTTCATACAAACACGTGTACGATACCAAAATGTTAGGACAACAAAATTCAAACAGTTTATAGGCAATCCTCTCCACCAAGACGTAAAAACTTGCAGATGCCTAGCATACACCCTACATCTTTAAACCCCAGAGAACAGGGCTGCAAAGGAGCAGTGGCTAGCTACGAGGGGTGAGAGTTCCCTTCAACATGCAGTTGGAGCTGGCTTCAAGCAAGAATGCCTGCCACATCCTCCTTTTGTAGTCTTGGGACTCTTACTTCATGTTTCAACTAAGTGAGAAGTAACTCTACTGCATAACACAGCACTTACAACACAAGAGCAATGAACACTAGAGCTCTACAGTGTGTCTGTGGTGCTGACCCCTCTCACATCCCTTTTCTTACCTGACCCCAGAATTTATCCTCAAGACATGCCCTTTGGGGGCAAATGGGTAAATGTTAAGGTCAAGACTGTAAACTTAAAGCTGGATTTGAAGGCTGAGCACTCTCCCCAGGTCAAGCACTAAAGGGCTAGTTTGTGGGGTTCTCCTCCAGCCCCAATGACTCACACACACGCACTGCCACACTCTGTACAGGGTACTGCAACATGGAAGCTCCAGGTTCATTTGGTTAATGAGAATGAATGTCAGACGTGCCCCCCAGGGGCAGAACATGTGTCTAGATGCACCACTGAACCTCTCCGAGCACCTTCCAGAATGCATGGAAAGGCAACACACAGTCTGGATCCGTCCAGAGAAATAAGCTGAAGAACTTATATGCGAGCTAAAAATTAAGGGGGATTGTTCCTGACGAAAATCACCCACTCCGCAACTATTTATGAAGCACCTACTCTGGGGCAGACTTCGGGATCAGGTGACAAGTGCGGGCACACAGAAAGGAAGAGAGACAAAGCCTCAGCCTGGCCTACCCTAGCAATCCAGGCACGACTCGGACCTAGAACAAGCAACTTCAGACTCCGCAGGTGTGGTAAAGACGCGCAGGATACTATGAAGACACACGGCATGGCACGTCAGCCATGCATGAGGAAACCCACAAATAAAGCCAAACAGGAGAGTATCACCCAGAACACCTCTCCTGTCAGGGGTGATGAGAACATGGAGGTCTGAGAGCTGTGCGCTGCCTGTCTGAGGAGAGATGACAATATACACCGTGTGGCATCCCTGAAGGGTCCTGGAAAGCTAGCTCACCAGGGAACCCAGGAGATGGGAGTAAAGCAGGGACAGTCAGAGGGAAGCAGTCACTGGTGACCAATGAACCGGCACAATGTAAATGCGAGAAGCACGTGCTGGATACACAGAACGCTCCATACGTAATATTCTAACTTAGCTCTAACTAAACCTTTCTAAAACTAAAGTAAAATTTTTGTTATAAGCTGACCATGGAGATTTGACTTGAATGTCTGGGAGGCTGGAGTTCTCTTTTCTGAAGCAGGAGACACAGAAGGAAGACCTCTAGTTCTATTTCAGATATGGGAGAGGGGAGATCTGATGGGGATCAGAGAAGACCTCTTCTAGTGTGTTAACTAAGTAGAGATCTGAACCCGGGAATCAATGGAGGACTTGGCAAAATGGATCTCACATAGGTGGGACTACAAACCAGTATCAGGAAGAGAAAGGGATCCTCTGAATGCAGCTCATTGGTGGGGCATTTGCAGTGGGGGGGGGGGGGGTTACACCATGAAGGAAGAAGGCCCAAATGCACAGGACAGAAAACAGTGGCCGTCAAGACTGGGGTTCTGGGGATAAGCTGGCCTCAGAGTACAAACTTCAACTGTAAGAAGATCAGCAGGTGCTTGCCCATGAAGGGATCCTGGCCAGTTCCCAGCCCCAGCAGCTTCTGGCTTCCTGTTTGGTGACATGATTTTCCCCCTCCAAGAGTGTGATTTTCCCATCCAAGAGCGCTCCTGAATCAATCGTTAGACTCTTACCAGAGGCTGAGCCAAGTGAGCCACCTGAGCTTAGACTACAGGGCTCCAAGACGGTAAGCTAAGTAACCTCCTCACTGTAAGGGTCTAGCCTTAGGCATTTTTATTAATACAACGATACTCAGACTGGCACACTCAAACCAAAGTGTCAACAAGTGCTATCTTCTCAGATATACAATTGTAAAGGAAAGTCTCAACTTTTTTTTTTTTTTTTTGTCTTTTTGAGACAGGGTCTTCCTGTAGCCCCAGCTGTCCTAGAACTTACTATATAGACCAGGCTGGCCTTGAACTCAGAGATCCACCTGCCTCTGCCTCCCAGCTTATATTGAATTTTTTAATGACAGTTTATTACCATTTTTAATTCTGGACATATTTAAGTATTTTTATAAAATAAAAATATAATAAAGCAACTTCTGTAAGAAAGGACAGACAACCTGTGGCAAAAAATACATGGCGACTTCACATGCTCCCTTCTGCTCAGCACGAGGAGTCTCTCAAACACACGGTTGCTTTCAGTCATAACTCAATGTCTTGAACATGTACATCAAGGTCTTCCAGGCAGCAGAGTACAGGGAAGTCTGCACGAGCAGCCAGAAGGCAGATCGTGCCGAGCTACAGCAAAGTCGTGTGGCACTGAACCCCCACATGAAAGCATCAGTAAATGAAGGACAAGCTTTGTATGCTTGCCCAGTTAGAAGGAATTATTGCCTACCAATATGATTCCAAACAAACAAGATCATCATGAGACTAAACTCAGCAAAGGCCCATGAAAATACCGTAGGAACTTCCCCATTAACTGACCAAAAGAGTAACGCTACAGTCCAATGTAGTTAAACTAGCTTAATTGCCATGAAGTAGGCACAGAAAGTAGGTAGGTGTACACAAGCACACACGCACACGCCACTGCTTTAAGCAGGATAATGCTATAAGCAAGAAAGAAAGGTTATAAAGACCTTTAATATAAAACCAGTTTGATTTTTAAATGACTGAAGTCATCTCTCACTTGCGTAAGTCCCTCAAGGATAAGTAAGATTTGTAAATTATATTCATACACCTGAAAACAGAATAGATCAAAGCAATCTAACTCCAAGAACCCAAAGCACAAGTGTATAGTTAGATCCTTCCGAAGAGAATATAGTTATATTTTTATAAATTTCTTTTTCTGATTATCAGTGTGTGGTAAGGTGGAAGAGGAGACAACTTTGGAGCTGGTTCTCACCTTCCACCTTTCATGTTAAGTTCCAGGGATTAACTCGGGTCGCCAGGATGGTGTGCAAGTGTTTGTGCCCACTGAGATATCTTGCCAGCCCATAACTACAATTTGAATTGGGGATATCAGTACTAAATGATAACCCCACAATATTATCTTCATTCACAACCGTCCTCTCTTCCCTCTGTGCTCTACAAGTCCTGTCTCTGCTCTAGACTAGAGAGAGCAACACACTGTCCTGCCAGGTGTGCCTTGCATTCTGGTAGTATCAAGTGCATCTCGATGCCCACCGGCTCAGCACGATGTGCTGGTTGGTAGCAGGCGCTGTCATTATGTTTACAGTGCACTTAGCAGATCACTTACCATCAAGGAAGCCCCTGAAGTGACTTTTGTGCTCTGTACCTTAAAGGCTTAGGGTACTGCCTAGCATACAAGGGTTCCAGTATTTGCTGAACCAATGCTCTCTCTAGGCTTTCTCTCCCCATAGAAGTTGCTCTCATTGGTCCATCTGTGAGCGAAAACACAACCTCCTCTCCTCTGTCCCATGGAGCCCCTGTTCACAGCTTAAGAACTCAAGAACTGCCCAGTGCACACTACCGCCGTTCCCTCCCCTCTAGTCCCCACTGTAACTGGTTTGCTCTTCATCTGCAAATCCAAATTCTTTGTACTTTTTTTATTGAACAAGTATATTCACCACAGGACAATGAAAATAAATGGCATCACACTCCACCATGTGGCTGGAGTCAGAGGCCTGGGATTCGCTGCCAACAGCTCTGACCCCTCCCAGTCCATACCCAACCTGTCCCCAGGGCTGGCAGATGTTACTTCCAGACCCCAAACCCCGCTTCTTCAGATAAGCCACACTCTCCCCAACTGTAAACCTCCCTACTCGGTTCACAGAGCTAACATCACCTGCCGAGCTCCCACCTAAGCAGCCTTTCCATCTAGCAGCAGCCTGGGCTGCTCCTTCCTACCCCTCAGATGACTTTCTAAACATATGTCCACTCTTGGGACTACCTGCCCTGATCACAACTATACGCATCTCCAGAGGCCAGAGCAATGCTGGTCAGGTAACCAGATTCCTGGCTGGCCTGTTTTACCAATTCTGTAAAGGCAAACAACGCTGTGAAGGCAAACTGAGTGTCAGCTTTGTCCACTCTCAGGTGTCGTCTGTTTAAAAATTTTAAATCTGGGGCTGGACAGATAGCTCAGCAGTTAAGAGCCCTGGCTACTCTTGCAGAATCCCAACACCCACACGGTTGCTAACAACCATCCATAACTCCAGTTCCAGGGGATCCGATGCCCTCCGCAGCACTGCACAACATGGGTGCACGTCCATACGTGCAGACATAACACTTATAAAACAAAAAATTTTTAAATTAAAATAAATCAAAAACTTTTTTAAATGTTTTAGTCTTCAATGAGTCCTGCTTAGCCAGAAATTTGCAGTTATTTTTTTGTATATTAAGAATAATATTAACAAATGTGTATTATAGATATTATATATATTGCATCCATAATGGGACTGGGATGTAGCTCAGAGATACAGCACTGGCCTAGTCTGTCTGAGACATGAGACTCTATCCTCAGCCCTGTGAGATGGGAAGAGACAGAAATAAACCTCTGTCAGACATGTGGCAAACACATCTCTTAGTTACATTTCAATCTTATGAACTTTTTAGCACACAGAAAAGTTGAATTTATGTGCAGTCAAATCGGCTGGCCTTTTCTTTCCAACTCTGGTGCCATGGTCAGGTTGGCCTTTACCATTTGAACACTATGTAAATAAGGACCCATATTTCCTTCTACTATTTTTATCATTCTAATTTCTACACTTAATTTATTTTGCTATAAGATATGATGCAATAACCTAATATTTTTTAAGGAATAAGCCAACTGTTCTAAATCCATTTAAATAAATAGCCCACCATTCACTCCTCAAAGCAGTACTGCTAACAAAAACTGAATCCTAAATGCATTCTTCAGCCTGACACCACTGATTCCCACCACCCTTCCCTCCCTGCTTCTAAGCTGCTCCTCTGAATGTAGACACTAATCACTAATCACTAATCACTTCAGGAGGGCTTGTCTGAAGGCAGCAGTCCGGTTCCCTCAAGGCTAAAGGCTCCAAGACAGGAGAAAGGTGTTCCAAGGTTTGAAGAGGCAGGATGACCAACAAACTGTCTACACCTGCTTTTACACCACCATGCACAGCCCTGGAGGGCACCTCACCAAGACTCAAATGCCCTGATGTGAAGGAACTAACTCCGTCTTGCCATGTCCTGACTACTCCTTTCTCTGAGTCATTCTCTCCTACAGTCACCTGGGATTTCAGGAACAGGTGTGATCACGAGTTCCTAGTGATCCATTGAAAGATCCGCCAGAGAGCAGCAACTCTCTTGCCCAAGGCTCCACATGGCCAACCGGACCAGTCCAACACCAGTGCTTAATAAGCTTGCTTCTTGCTCCTGCCCCTCTTCCTTGCCTACTGAAGGTCTCATCAGTACCCAAAGTCAGGGATGCCCGGCCCCTGGCTTCCCCTTCACTGCTTCTCAGCTACTTTGTCTGTTTGTTCTGTGGAGCCCCTCCTGCCTAGAACCCTGTAACTGATCCAGTAACGCCCCAGCCCTATCAACTGTTCCTATTCTGAAATACCTCTTCCTTTCTCACCCCCCACTGTTCTCCTTCATTTCACAGCCTCCTCTGGGTTCACTTCAGAACCTCTCCCACTGACCTTACTCGCCTAGGAACACTGCATCGGTACTGTGAGCTGCTTCCACTTCCCTCCCACTCCCAGACCTACGTCCACCTGCTTCCGAGGCTCACCGGCAATGTTCCACAGGTGCTCTGAGCTCAATTACACAAGTGTGAGCTGACACTCCTGAAAGCGCCCAGCTCTGTCTCATCTCCCACAGCACCACTCCACTCACTCCAGAATCTCTGCAATCTCTCTCTCCTTTGCCAGGAAGGGAGTCAAAATAAACTACTAAGGCATAAAAAAATATTTTAAGCTGAAAGTATAAGTTCTAAAATTCCTTATCTTCCTAAAAGCAGAGTCTCCCCAAAGATCTCAAAATAACTCAATTGTCATAAATCCCTTCCCCATAACAACAGAACCTAGGATAAGAGAATCCAACAAACCACATCCAAATGCCAAAGACCACCCCTTCTCCCACCTGTTCTAAAAGCACTCTCTCTCTAAAAAGTTGTTTTCCTATACATGCACTGTCTCCCCATATCTATTAAAGTAACATCTAAGACCCAAACTCTAGCTCTTTCCAGTCACATTTCTCCATAAGCATCCCTAAGACAAGTGCATAACATTAGAATCTATTTTCTCGCTTGCTAATCTGTCTTTTGTCAGCTTAGGGAAATGGTCGCTGCATCCTAGAGGTCACATTAAACCCCACTGTCCCTAGTTCCCAAGATGACTCCTTCTCTACTGCCTCTGCCCAGAAACAGGGCTAAATGAACATTTCTGGTTTGGATTCCTCACCCAAATCCCAGCTTTTCTCCAAGTCACTCTCTGGACTGTCCACAGAATAACTAAGATGAAAATCTGACCATTTACTGATTAAAATCTCTCAATCGATGCCAATTACCTAAGCGATAAATGCAAAGCCAATCCAAAACCAGGCAGTCCCCAGGCTTCTCTGAGTTTGCGGTGCTCTAACTCCTCGTCAGCCACTCACTTGGTCAAACTACTTCTTCCATCCTTTGCACACAGTACCTTCAACCCGGAGTGTGACTACTGATGCTTTCTGCCTAGTGAATTTAACACCTTCAAAATAGAGCTCTAGTGTCCCATTTATTTATACACACACACACACACACACACACACACACACACACACACACACACAAATAATGTGTATGAGTATATTGCCTGAGTAAGCGCACCCATGTCATACAATGCCCACAGAGGTCAGAATAGGGTGTCAGATCCCCTGGAACTAGACTTACAGATGGTTGTTAGCCACTATGTGGTTGCTAAGAATCAAACCCGAGTTCTCTGCAAGAGCGGTCAGTGCTCTTTGTGGCTGAGCCATCTCTCCAGCCTGTGTCCTATTTCTTAAACACTCACCTTATACACTTGCAGACATCATCAGTCTCGCACTCCTGCACAGAATTTCCTGGCCCTCAGGATACCACAATGCAACTCAGCTTCATGCCTATCTTCCCTACACGACCACAGCAACTTTTACGTACTTCTGAAAAGGAGGATTACCTCCGAGCCAGAGTTCCTACTGATGGAGTACCTCCTAACCAAACTCTTGTCAGGCTCCTCTGAATTACTCTCACCTAAGCTTAACCTTCAGTGTCCAACTGAGTCAGGCCTGCACAGTCCAGTGTTGACACACATCCTATCAATGTGGGTGGGGCTTCCTGGCCATCAATACCTGCTATATGACCAGCCTTGTCCTCCACCACCCCTGGCCCCATGCAGTATCTGATCACCCTGGTCTGTCTTTGCCAGTCAGAATCCCCCTAATCTCTAATGTGTTTTCTTGATAACTTTCCATCTACATCCCATTACCCCCAGCTCCTGGCCCTTGGTGCCAAACTTGAGCGCACCCTCCCCTTCTGCAAAATCCCACTGCTGGGCTCCTAACAGGTAACCTCCATAAATATAGTCTGCTTTGCCGTTTTAACAAGTGTCAAAGTAGTTTTCTGTAACAGTACACAGCACTCAAAAAACTACTGAAACCAATTAACAGATAGGGTGCTTAAGAACAAACTAGTTTTGAAAATTTATCAAAAGATTACTTAATGGAAAAGACATGAAAAGTGACATTTGGCTCAAATTAGAGAATTTGAAGAATCTTGCTATGCAAAAAATGTAACTCTGAAATTTCACATATAGTTCTGAGGTGTCATAAACTAAGAAGGCTTTATTGTCCTAAATTTAAAGCATGTAGAAATAATCTCATTTAATGAGTGGATTGGTTTTTCCAGGGATCTGTTCCTTGTGAACTTACCCTGAATAATTTGCATGATCTCTTTATTAGAGATTGTACGATGTATTTGAGACATTATGATAAATATAATAAAAATTATGTGGCATTGTCATTGTAATCCTAAAAAATAAATAAATAAATAATAAATATTGTGTTCTACAAAAGGAGCAGCTCTAAGTGTGTGTAACCACAGCAAACAAAACTTTCCAGTTGTAGCACACAAGACAAGACGCATGCTTCTGAACTTCCACACCTACTTCTAACTATGATCACCTACAGCCCTGGGAGTGGAGGCTGCCACAGCTTTACCTGCTTCCTTCTCTGAAGAGAGTAAGCACAGTAACGATCAGTCATGAAAAGTAGCCCCTGAAAACGGGAGGAAGGTTCCAGAAAGCTGGACGTGCTGAGAACACTCCAGTTTCTCAGATTATTAGGACAGTTTGGTGTAGAATTTTCAATGGATCTGTGTTATCCAGTACTAAGTAAAAAGACATCTGTTTGTGAGTTCAAGGCCAGCCTGGTCTACATAGTGAGTTCCAAGACAGCTGGGGCTACAGGGAGACCGTCTCAAAAAGACCAAAAAAAAAGACATCTGCTCAAAATTTAAAACCAAACATATTTAAGGCAACAAAGATACATCAATGAACTATTTCTAAAACTTATTCTCAACACTTACTTCCTTCTAGCTTCCTGAAGGACAGCGGGCTTGAGAACAGGGTCAGCCTGGTAAAAAGCAGTTGCCACCCTCAAGTCCACACCTCATAACGAAGCCCCTAAACCACCCATGCTGGTATCTTCTAACCCTCAGGAGGCTAGGAAAGAACAAACCTACTGATCTGACTACCTGCCACCACTGGGCTGCAAACCTGTCTTTTCTGTGTTTCCTGCAAAATGGACCTGCAGAGGACTGTCTGGTAATAAAGGGAACACTGTAGAACCCCATCCCTACTCAGGGACCCTTTAACCCCGAGAGACGCCTCATAACCCCTCCTATGCCAAAGGCATAAACTATCCTGACTTTTGTGCTATTTCTCCCAAGTCATTCTTGTTTAATGGCAGCTTTACTGAGATATAATTCATACACCTTCAAGTCTGCGCACTTAGGGAGTATTTTCAGGATATTCCAAAAGTTGCACGACCATCACTATAGACTTTAGCTCAAGGACTTGGGAAATTTAGGATTTCCTTGGCTGGATTTGCACAGATTTAAAAGATGAGCATGGAACACCACTACATCCCAAAGCCAGAGCAGTGGGAGGTGCTGACACCCAGAAACGAAGGCTAAACAGGCAGTGCTCTCCAAAGAGGTGGGGGCAGGCTGAGCAGGAGGTGTGGTGCCCTTTCAGCCAGCTCACAGGCTGTTCTTTAACAGGCCTTCCTCCTCAGCCGCTGGCCCTGCCAACCAACAGAAGCCCCAACTCCTGCCAGACGCTCAGCAGCAGACCTGAGAAATGGCAGTGACTTTTCACCAACTTTCCCAGCAGACTGCTGCCATGGCCCGTGCCTGCAGCTGCTCATGCCTCGGCCCTTGCAGGTGCTTCAGGAAAGGCGGCGTGGTGAGTTCCCCAACTCTCTTTTGTCTTCTCTTGAGCTACTGTTTCCAGCTTCTCCTGAGGTTGGCTAGCGTCTTACTCCCATAATAAATGACTCCCTTATTCTGTAAGCACTCACAGTGGGTCTGCTTCCCCAGTGAACCCTGACTGACAGCAACTGTAATGGCAGCTTGGCACGGACCTTCTGAATCAGGTGATAGCACTCTGAGCCTCTCTCCTGTTGTGGCCATTCTGCTCCTTCTCGCTGTTGCTTGATCATCTATTGTATACCACGTACCACTGACAACCAAACCATTGAAATATACACAAACAGAAAATACTACGAGTCACAGCGTATTTGTGTTTATGTATGTACATCATATCAATGGCCCAAAACAGAACAGTACCAGCACCCTAGAATCTAGACCACATCCTCCCTGTTCTCCAAAGCCAACTACTTCTCATGCCAAATCCATAAATTCATTTCATCTGTTTTTAAACGTGTTTTGAATTCATGTATGAAATCATACAATATTTCATTTTTACTGTCTAGAGTGTCTCAGCATCTATGTTTGTTAAAGTGATTTTTTTTATTGATCCTTTGAGAATTTCATACAATGCGTTCTGACCATACTCCCTTCCCCATCTCCTCGCAGGTCCACCCCACGTCACTAGCCCCCACTTTCCTCTATTATTATTTTTTTTGTCTTTTTGAGACAGGGTCTCCCTGTAGCCAGCTGTCCTGGAACTCACTATGTAGACCAGGCTGGCCTTGAACTCACAGAGATCTGCCTGCCTCTGCCTCCCGAGTGCTGGGATTAAAGGTGTGCACTACCACACCCAGCAACCTCTATTATTTTTTAAGGTCCTTTAAGTCTAATTCCTGTTCCCCAAATACTTCTTGGTGTGGGGCCACCCCCTGGAGCGGTGTCCACCTAGCCAGCATCACACCCTCTCCCAGCAGCTATCAATTGCCAAGAGTTCCTCAACTAGGGCTGGGGCTCCCCCACCCCCCATGCTGCAATTTTGTCTGGTTTGGGCTTGTGCAGGTCTCATGCACACTGTCAGAGGGACCATGGGTTCATATGTGCAACTGCTCTGTTGCGTCCAGAAAACCCAGTTCCTTGCACTCATCTACTGCCTCTGGCTCTTGAAAGCTTTCTGTCCTGTTTTCCATTATGATCCTGAGCCTTGGGAGGAAGAGGTGTGATAGAGGTGTCCCACTTAGGGCTGGTGACTCATTTCTTCAACAAAGCAATAGTTCGCTCATTTTCATGGCTTTACACTTAACATTACATAAGCATTCCATAACCAATTTTCTGTGCTGTTGAGCATTTGGGTTGCTTCCAGTCTGTGAGAACTTGGAACAAGGCTTCTCGGAGTGTCTCTACTTATCTTCTGGTAGACACACACACAGTGTTGCTGGGAACGTACAGAAAGAGTGGAACTACTAAGAGGCACAGCGCACATCACCCACTAGGACAGAAAACTCTAGTCTTCCACGATGGTCAGACTAACGCAGACACTCACTGTTCTGTTCCTTGCCAACACCTGACGCTCTTTCTCAATACAGTTATTTCAATACACAGTGTTGTGCTGTGTTCCACTTTACCTCTCCCTGCTGACTAGTGAGGCTGAGCACCTTCCTGAGTTCACAGATCTGTGAAGTGCTGCTCCTGTCTCCTGTCCACTGTTCACTATTGTCTTTTCTTCTTACTGACTCACAGAAATCCTTAAAATGTCTGAGTATAGCTCCACGCTGGCCGATCTCACTCAATAACTTCACTGTTTATTCACTCAGGCCTTTTGGTAAGGAGAAGAGCTTTTAATGCAACCCGAACGCTCCGTAAGCCTTTTATTTTGTGATTATTGTCTTGTGTGTGCACGTCAGTATTACTTACCACACAGATCAGCACCAGACTTGGCTTTGCCACTGCTATGTCTGTGTTGCACCTATGAGCCCCTCAAAACTATCATGAAAAGTGAGTACACCTGTCCTGGAAGCAAGAGTTCACTCAACAGTAAGAAAGACAGACTGCCAGACCCAGACAGGAGCACTCACAACCCCAGTGTTACACACGATGCTGTGCACACTAGTCTAAGTGGGTTCCAAACACTGCTGTTAAGGGTACTCTCACCTAAGCACAGACATTGCAACACGCACATACAATTTATCCTTATGCATATAATATATACACAGTTACCCAAACATACATTTTTTAACCTACATTCCAAAAATTTAAAAAGTCAGGCTTGCAAGATGGCTCAGCAGGTAGAGGGCTCAAGGCAAGCCTGACAGCCTGAGTTTAATCCCCAGAACTTACACAAAGGTAGGAAAAGAGCCAACTCCACAAAGCTGTTCTCTGACATGCCCACATGCCCACGAAGGTACATTCACATCTCACACACACACACACACACACACACACACACACACGCAAGCATGCACGCACGAAATTATACACAATTTTTTAAGTTAGAAAAAATTAAAGCAGCAAAACAGTTGAAGAAGTTGACAACAGAAAAAACGGTGTAAAGAAAAAATTATGTAAAGAAACACACTGGCCTAAACCATTAAGACCGGCATGGATTTGAGAAAACACAAGTGCCGAGAGTGGTGGCGCACGCCTTTAATCCCAGCACTTGGGAGGCAGAGGCAGGCGGATCTCTGCGAGTTCGAGGCCAGCCTGGTCTACATAGTGAGTTTCAGGACAGCTGGGGCTACAGGGAAACCCTGTCTCAAAAAGACAAAAGAAAGAAAGGAAAGAAAACACAAGCAGGCAGCTCAGTGGGAAAGACTACCACAAAACAGTAAGGCGGTAAAACCATAAATGCAGGTGCTGGAAACAACTACTGTGGAAAGTTAGAAAGTAAACTAAATTAACCATCATGGCATCTGTAAGATTCCTGAAGGCTTGTGCTAAGTACGTCACTGTCAGGTCTCTTGTCAGAGAGGACAGGTTCAATAAGAGATTCCAACCCCAGACCCCAAGAGGATGGTTCAAAGCAGCTGATGATGCTGTGACACGCAGTATCCTTCCAAATTGGATGGCCGCTGTCAGAAACACCCACAACACCGTGTTTTAGGACAGAAAACAACCACTAACCGAGAGAACTGGGCTATGTGCTAGAAAAAGGGCAAAAAATTAAGAAACATCCACGTTAGACACTTTACCACACTAGCCTGAAATACTCAGGATGGGAAAAGGTATAAAGACCACTGGGAAACAGAGATGGATAGCCTTTAATCTAGCAGACACCAAGCTTAGCATGTTAGGGGCTGCTTGGCAGTTTAAGATATTTTTTTTCTTTATGTAAATGCGTGTATGTATACCTGGATGGGTTATGTGCACCCTGTGCAAGGTGCCTGCAAAGACCAGAAGAAAGTGTGGGATACCCTGGAACTGCAGTTACAGGGGTCGTGAAGCACTCTGATGTGGGTGCTGGGAACAGAACCAGGCCCTCTGCAACAGCAGTCAGGGCTACTGACTGACCGCCCAGCCCCTGCTGCCAGCTCTAACCCGAATTCAGAAGTGCCACTCACTTCAGAGGCAACCACTTGTTCACCTGCCTATCACAAACATTCCCTTCAGATCCCGTTCTGCTTTCTTTAACCAGTCTGTCCAATAACAATGAGGGTCATGACGTCTGAAAGGCTGAAGCAGTGGTTCTCAGTCCCGGCTACACTTCAGAATCTCCCAGAGAGTTGTGGTTGTTCATGTATATGAACGCTATCCTGCGTGCATGTAAGTGCACTTGTGTAGTGTAGTGCAGTACTGCAGAGGATGGAAGAGGGAGGACAGAAGAGGTCGTCGGATCCCTTGGAACTAGAGTTACAGACGGCTGTTAGCTGCCATGTGGGTGCTGGGATTCGAACCTGGGTCTTCTGTAAGAACAGCTGGTGTTCCTACCTGCTGAGCCATCCCTCCAGCTCTCCTAGGGTTTGTTTTTGGTTTTTTTTAACGTGTGTTATGCCTGCATGTATGTAAGTGCACCCAATTTGTACAGTGCCTGCAGGAGGCCAGACGAGGGAGTCAGAGCCCCTGGAATTGGAGTTATAGATGGTTGTTAGCCACCATGTGGGTGCTGGGATTCGAACCTGGGTCTTCAGTAAGAACAACCAGTACTCTTAACCACTGAGTCATCTCTCCAGTCCCTCCTCCTAGAAAGTTTTTTTTTTTAACCCATCCCAAGGACTCCAACTTAATTGGTCTGGGATGGTGCTGTTTAGGAGGTAAATCTATTATGTAACAGGACTGAGCACCAACACAGACAGTGCAGGAAGGGGATGATTTCTCAAAGCTGCTTGGGAAAGGCCTGGAGTAGCACACGGCACACACTCTGATATGCTCTGCTGTGCTTTGTCCCAATGGCTCTTTTAGGACGCCACCTCCTCACGCTTCAGAGAGGAAACAGATGGTCTACACTCACATCTACTGGTTTGGTTACCAGTTTTCTCAGCTAGTTTTGAGAACTTTGCTTCTGTCAACACAAGATAATAAGGGATCACTTTGGGAGTTGCCATTAGAGGTAAGTGAGAATCCTTCTCACTTTAACCAAAACATCTCTAGTTTTATCAGTTCTCCGTAAGATTTTACTTGAAAAATCACTCAAAATTATTTAAAGTCTTTGTTTGTGATGAAGTTTGTTTGATTTCTATGTTTTGGGGGGTTTTTCTTTTTTTGAGACAGGGTCTCACTCTAGTCCAGGCTAGTCTGAAACTCTTGACAATCCTCCTGCCTCATTCTCTCAAGTGCTAATGTTACAGATATAAACCATGACACATGGCTCAAATTTTCTCTTTAAAAACAGCCAGATCTTCACCTCTGTGATGACCCAGAAGAGGAGCATGCTGGACGGAGGCCAGCAGACACAGGAGGGAAGGACGTGTGTGAGGCTCTACAGAGGTCAAAGGAGCCAGGCTAAACAGGGATTTGTCACATGAGGATGTTTGAATTCATATCCAAAATACAGTGAAAATAAACTACAGAGTGAAAAGAGGAGACTAACACTGATTCACATTTACTGTTTTTAAAAGAGCTGGGAGCAGGGAAGGGGGCTAGAGAGATGGCTCAGCAGTTAGCACACACTGCTCTTGCAGAGGACTAGAGTCCAGTTTCTAGCACCCACAGGGCTCACAATATACAGCTCCAGGGGATTCAACACCTCTGGACTCCTCAGACACTGTATACACACACCCACACACCCCACACAGATATACACATACATATAGTTTTTAAAAATAAAAAACATCAGACATAGTGGTACAAACCTTTAATCCCAGCACTTGGGAGGCAGAGGCAGGCGGATCCCTGTGAGTTTGAGGCCAGCCTGGTCTACACAGGAGGTTCCAGGCCAGGCAAGGATACACAGTGAGACCCTGTCTTGAAAAAGAAAATTAAATTAATGTTTTCTGGCAGCTCTCTCTCAGAGAAGCCCACAGCTGTGCTCTTGGGTGCCCTAACTTTCTTTCTAATCGTTTGTCTTCTAACCCTCATGCTTAAAATCTGTACTGAAAATGTCTTCTAAAAACATCTCCGGCTGCTGTGTTAGGAATGAAATGGAGGGGGGTCTAGAGCAGGCTCTAGAGTCCAGGTGAACAGTGGAGATGACAGGGAAGAAGGAAAGTACTGGATGTTGAGGACAGAGGTCCATGATGCAGGTGACAGCAGGCTGCCCTCACTCCACAGACTTCCAGCTATGACCAACGATTCCAGTAAGTTGTACGTATAGGCAGCAAACATCAGTGACTCAGGCAGTGCTGGTAACTTAAATCAGAGGTTCTGTTGGCCCAGCCACCGACGTCATGGTATGAAGGACCAGTCATCTCCAGACATCAGGGAGCTGCAAACCCACCACAAATGCTGACATGTAAGAACATTTAAGAAGCAAGGGTGGACAGATGTGGATGGGTGTGGCTTAGATGGAATGTCCTGTACAGTCAATGTAGTTTACAGTGCTCATATCCACATTTACATATGCAACATCAAAAATCCGTGTCTTACAGTTTGATAATAGTATTTCAATACAGTTGATATCCTCTGGAACCCTGAATGGTTTAAGGCATGAGTCTAAGAAGAAATCACAAACTCTTACCACTTGGTTGCAAAAATGTCCAGGCATGAAGATACCCTGGACAGAGAGAGGAGGGTGTTTGAAGAGGGCCTGGGCTGCACCATCTTAGACAGATAAAAACAAGGACTCCCAGCAGGCAGCCGGGACCTCAGTGTGGAAATGTTGGAAGGTATAAGCTTTCAAAAGCATGGTCTACTGGGAGGTGATTAAGTTGGTGGTCCCCTTGGAAAGAACTGATTGAGTTCTCAAGGAAACCCAGCCACGTTTTTTGAGGTGACTCTGGAACTGAAGCTGAGTAAGAAGATGGGTAACGAAAAGAGACTTCTTCCTAAGGTGACCTGTAAAAGCCACACAAATCACAGATCCACAGGCTCACCTCCATGTTCACTCTACAAGCACCTGTGAAACTGACCAGACCATCACAGGTATGTGTGAAAAGCCACCAAATATCTAAAGAAGGGCATTCCAGAGTGTTGCACAATCACTAGGTGTGCCCAGGCCAGGCTGTGGGACAGGACGTAGGTGGTGCCCAAAAAGCACACTTTTACTGCACAGGCTTAAAACTGCAGAGAGCAATGCTGAACTCAAGGGTCTACACAGACACCCTGGATATCAAGCATCCAGGTGAGCATGCAGAATGTCCACCAGGCTTACAGAGCTCGGAGCTGGATGAACCCACACTTGACTCTCCCACTGAGACGATTCGCACAGAAAAGGAACAAACTGCCCCAGCAAAAGAGGAGGCTGCACAGAGACCATATCCCAGAAGAAGCTGAAGACCCCACTGCAGAAGAAATTCATCACCAAACAGGGAGGAGAGGAGACAAAGGTTAGAGGGTCAGCAAGCAACTGGCCTGTGAAGTGAGGTGTGCTGGGTAACTGGGTAAAGGGAGGACAACTGTCAGCTGCAGGAGACACTGCAGAAGGCTAATAATGAGGTAACCGGGTCAAGTCACAAGCAGAATAGACTGCCATGTGCCGAGAAAGGCACAAATTCAACGCCGTGTCTCCCGGGAGATGGCGGCCTTGGAGGAACCTACCGCTATGGAAGGCTCCATCTAGAACACGAGCCCTAAGTACAAACCCATTTGCTTCACTGCTGTTGTTCCCAAGCCTAGGGTCCAACCAGCAATAATAAACATGAATCAATGTCACAAAACAACAAGGAAAACTGAGCGAGGGACAAGCCAAGGGCCGGAACCCTGCACAGTCCACCACCATGCGAGCTGCAACCAGACCGCAGCTGCTCCAGCCTCCCTCAGAGGACGCGGCTCTGACTACAGGGCCTGGGTCTGCCAAACATGGAGTGACAGAAGTGTCCGAAATGGGGCTGGCTTCCTGCACTGGCTTCCATCCAGGACCTGTCTACAGACACGCGCAGGAGGCCACACGTGCTTTGAGTTCCTTCTCTTCATGGCTCTGGCTCAACCAACCGCACACGGTTTCTCTCTAGGTCAGCACCCAGCCAGGCTATCCCAACAGACACGATCCTCAGGGCGCCTTCCTCAGAGGGCCTCCAGGGCTCCACACTAGGTCTCCCATCTCAGCCTCTCAGAGCTAACCTATGCCTTTCCTCCACAGCATCACCACCATCCACAGCTCCACAGCCTCCATGCTTCGCCACCACTTCACTCCAACCTGATCCCCGCACTAACACTCCCCTGAGATCGATGACCAAGGCCACGATGAGCCTCCAGGTAACCAGATCTGACCTTACATCCTCATTTTCCTCAACTTCCTCGAACCTTTGACTATGGCCTGCACCACAGAACACCACCTCAAACACCGCCTCCCAAACTGCCACATCTGATCCCCAGATCCAGAAAGTATGCTAAATGGCAAAACTAACTGAGCAGCAGATAAAATTTAGGTTGCAAATAAGCTAACTTACAACAGACAGATTTTTCCCTAGATTATTCACACGGGCCCAGTGCAGTTAAGCCAGGAAGTAGCTGGTGGCCAGTGCACATGCCCAGCACTGAAAGGAAGAAGAAGAACAGATGAAGAGAGGTGAGACACGGAGACAGAGATGTAACAGAGGCAAACCAGCGTGGCTCTGGGTGGCCGGCTTTGGGAGTGAGAAAGGTTAAGCTGTGTGGAGCTCCATGGCAGAGCCCTTGCCTACCACGAGGTAGGCACACGAGGCTCTAGGTTTGATCCCCAGCCCAGGGAGGGGGATATGGAGAAAAGAGCAATAGGCCAAGAATGTGAGTAACTTTTTGGAATGGACCAGACAATGGAGCCCTGTGAAAGGAGCGCGGCCCTTCCCTGATCTGATTCTGGTCCAGTAGGATCTATGCCAATACCTGGCCTATGAACCCTAAGAGAGTAAGTCTGTGACAATTCATTGCGGCCTGCCTTGACACCTTGTTTTAGCTTCCACCTCACCCTTCCTTCCCTGCCTCCAGCGCTGGCTCTCCTGTGCCCCATTTGCCATCTCCCTTTCACACCCCAGAAGGCCTCACCTAGTCTACAGCTTTACATACCATCTACACACCGACAGCTTTGCACTGTTCATCTTTGTCTCTAGAGAGCGCCTCTACCCGAGACACCTAGCCAGCTGCCCACTGGGCATCGCCACTGTGCTGTCTACTTGAGTCCCCACCGCCCCATCTCCTCCTCCCCAAAAGTCTTCCTCAATGCCCCAGCACCAAGCCCAGGTCACAACCAGGGCTCGTGCTTGACTTTCCCAGCTCCACCGCCAAAATATATCTACTTCTCTCCCTCTCGCCACCACCATCGTCTCTTACCAAGACTTCCAACAACTCCAACTATGCCTAACTGATCTCTCTGCCAAAGCAACAGAGTGGCCAAGACAGTGAGAATCGAGTCCTGTCACAGAGTCCACTTCCAAAGCTCCTGCTCCAATGGCTGCCCATTACCTAGAGATGGTACCAGAGGTCCGCCCTGCCCACCTCACCGAGGTCACCTCCCAGGAGCTCACTCTGTGCCAACCAGTCGTATCTTTCTCACCCTTCTTCAAAACAAACATATCCCTGTCCGGGCCTGTGCTCAGGCCAATCCCTCTGCCAACCTTCCCCAGACCTCAGGCAGCTGGCCACCTTTCCTCATTTGGATCTCAGCTCACAGGACACTTCCTCAAGACCTTCTGGGAAGAGAGCCTCCCACAGGGCTCACACCTCGGTGTCCTGTTCTTTGTTCTCTGCACTCTCTGAAACTCCTACCTTCCTGTCTACTCGCACTGTTTGTGAGGCCCACGAGAACAGAGGCTTGTCAGTCTGGTGTCTTCAGCATCTCCAATCAGTGCCTGGTAAACAGCAGACCCTCAGACACTACTGAGGGTAGTGGCATAAAACAGCATCAACATGCAGTCAGTAAACACTACACTGTGGATCACTGTCAAGAAAGGCCTAACACACCAGGAGAAAAACCAAGTCACAGAAACACATGTGCAGCAAATCTATTTTGGTTTCCTATGTAACTCAGAAAAGTCTGAGGAGAAACTTCTGGTGGTAGGATTGTGGGTGCTGAAAGCCCCTTTTTGAGGTCCCTGTTTCCACCTGGCCTCTCTAAGCAGCTCCTGGCTTCTCAGCCTCGCTCTCTCCTTCAAGCGCCTTACGTGACTGAGAGGGCCTAAGGTCCAGGTGAGCATGCCAATATCATCCTCAGACCCTCCAAGGGATCTGCTTGTACACAGGGATCACACGCTGGCTCCTCTCCTCACATCAAGTTCTTCAGGAGCTGCTCCTATGGATTTGAGGGTTGTTACGGGCGACTTTACAGCATCAGGCTGTTTATTCAGGTCAACTTATAGCTACTCATGTCAACGGCTTCCTCATTCACTCATTCAAAGATGCTCTTGAGGTGATCAGTATCATTTATGAGCATAGCAAAGGCCCTTATCCATCTAAAATTTCCAGTCTAGCAGAAGCAGAGCCCACAGGAAGAGACAAAGCTCTACAGTACGTTAGATAATGGCAGATGCTAATTCCAAAACACTTAAGTCTCCCTGTTCTCATTTATGAACTAAAAACACATAATCACCAACAGCAGGTTCTCTGAATTGCTTGAAGAAAGGATTATTAAAAACTTACTGGAAAATGTTTCAATATAAAAAAATTGGTTAATAATAATTATTTAAAAGAATTCTTAAATAATCAAAGTTAAGAAGGCTAAATTTTATTCAACAGTACAAAAATAAAATTGTAACATTCACATTAACAAGTGTCTTCTGACACCTGGAAAAGGGGATCTGTCACCACACAACTCAACATGTCAGGAAACGGGAGGTGATCACACTTGGTCCTCAGTCTTACAAATCATCCTGCTTCGTTTCAAGTTACTTTAATGTATTCTTCCTCAGAAATGGGAAGCAGGAGGCATTTTCCTGTCCCTTCAACTTTTTCTTAACTTTGAAAAAGGTAAACATATTTAAAAGGTTTTTGTTTTTCTATTTGTTCTCAAAAAATCTCATGCAGCCTTTCTGAATAAGAGCCCCATCTGTGGAGAAATGTCTCAGCAGTTAAGAGCACTTGAAGTTAAAAGTACTTAACTGCTCTTGAAGAGGACCCAGGTTCAGTTCCCAGCACACACATGACGGTTAACAACCATCCTAACTCCAGTTCCAGGGGATCCCTCACCCTCTTCTGACCGGTTGTAGACACAACATGAGTGCACTTACATCCATGCAGGCAATACACTCACACATATAAAATAAAGTATTTTTTTTAAAAACCCATCTGATGGCGCTAGAGAGATGGCTCAGCGGTTAAGAGCACTGACTGCTCTTGCAGAGGACTTAGGTTTCGATTCTCAGTACCCATATGGTCGCTAACAATGATCCATGACTCCAGTTCCAGATCTAATGCCCTTCTTCTAAACTCCACAGACATTGTACAACATGGGTGCACTTACATACGTAGGTGATACACTCATATACATAAAATAAATATTTTTAATTTTTTCAGTTAAAATGAAAAAATAAAACCTTCTGACAACAGAACAGGCCTCCCTCCGGGCGGCTTCAGGGCAGGAGCTCAGAGCTCTGAAGGGGAAGGACCCTCCATCCTTGTTCTTGGCCTCCTGACTTTCTCCTTCTCTAAAGTGCTACCGCGCAGGCTCCTCTACCACACCACCACCTCCTCTATACACCACTGCCTCCTCCAGGCCAGCTCAGTGCAACCTTCTCAGGCATCCCTGGTCCTCTGCCCCGTCCTCCTGCCTCTCTTCCTGGCACTGACGGTGACTCTTTGCCTGCGAATGCAGTTCTGCTTTCTCGACTCCCGCACATGAAGTGCTTCTCTCGTCTGAGTGAACTCTGGAATTACAGTAAAGCAAGGGTGGAGCTAAATGAAGTTGGACACGGAACTCTACCCTCGTTCTGCCACAGATGCCTCACCTGGAGGACTGCACATGCCCATCCTACTTAACCCTGTCCTGCTCTTCGGGACTGAAGGTCTCCCAGTTTCCTCCTTTCTCCTCAAATATAACTGCAAGTTGTTTTTGTTTTATTTGAGACAGGGTCTCACTATACAGCCCTGGCAGGCCTGGGAATCCCTGTGTAGACTAGGCTGGCTAGGGCTCAGGATTACCTGTCTCTGCCTCCAACACTAAGATCAAGGCGTGCGCCACCACACCCAGAAACTGCAGGTTCCTCACAGTTTGCATTTATTTCAAGTCCACACCCATGGTGGGACCCACAGATGCCACCTAACTATGAAGGTGCAACCACAATGAGTTTCCTTAGAGACATCCTTCCTCTCACATCCCACTCTGATTCACAACAGCCCACCTGTGGGGTTCTGTTTGGGTTTTGTGTTGTTCTCCTACCCCCTTCTTCTCTTCCTCCTCCTCCCCCTCCTTCTCCCCTACCTCCTCTTCCTCCCCCTCCTCCTCTTCCTCCTCCTCATTCTCTTCCTCCTCCCCCTCCTTCTCCCGTACCTCCTCTTCCTCCTCTCCCTCCTCCTCTTCCTCCTCCTCTCACTCCCCCTCCTCCTCCTCATTCTCTTCCTCCTCCTCATTCTCTTCCTCCTCCCCCTCCTCCTCTCACTCCCCCTCCTCCTCCTCCTCCTCTTCCTCCTCTTTTTCTGGAGATAAAAGTCTCATGCACACCAGGCTGGCCTCAAACTATCAATGTAGCTGAGGACGACCTTGAACCTCTGATTCTTCTGCCTCTACCTCCCAAGAGCTGGCATTAAAGGCGCCCACCACCACACCATTTATGTGGTGCTGGGGATAATCAAACCCGGGGCCTTGTGCAAAGCAAAGGGATTCACCCTAGTTACCCCTGTGGTTTCTCAAGAGCTAGCAGGGACTATTTTTGTGTTTGTGTTGCTGACTTTCATTTGTTTTTCTAACTTTCTAAAAGCGTCAGCACTAGAAAACTTGAGTTTTTCAAACTTCTTTTTTAAATCTCAGCAGGACTTTGTAATCACCAAAACAACAGAATTTAGTGTCAGAAACATCAGGCAAGTTGGCAGTCAGGGAGATGGGCAGAAGGCAGGTTATGACATTTGGTTTCAAAGTTCTGCTGCCTCCGGAAAAACAGAGAAGAGTACTATTCTTCCTGTTACCACTCCAAAGACACCCAACAGCAGACTGGCCCCACTGGCTCCGCCCCCACAGGCCCCACCCTAGCGCTCTTTACCAAGAGCTTCCTATATACTAAGACATTTGAGACAAGTTTAAAAAAATGCATCCATGCCATTTAGGTACTAACTAAAATGAGAAAAGGTCTAGAGGGCCCCACTGTTCCCCAAAATACACCTGAGCGATATGACAGCAAACCTGAGACTCTGGTAGAGTCTCACTGATTACAACACACTTCTAGGTTGAGCGTCTTCATCCAGGGAGGCTTCACCTGAATACAGGCTAGAAATGCAATCAGGTGTCACCGATGCTCCAAACAGCCTGGCAGTTTCAAGTGAGTCAGACCAGCTCTAGCCTCGAGCCCACTTGGCTAACGAAGGCCAATGAAGGCCAACGTCCCGAGGCAGCCTTCCCTTTCCACCTCAGCCTACCTGCCCACAGGGCTGGGCTTCTCTTCGGTGGGAATCACCACCATCAGAGTCCCCTCCACTACTGAAAGGGTAGAGTATTTTATCCCACTTCACCAGCGTTTTTAACCACACCTAAACAAACTTACACTTTCTCCAAGCAATTTTTAAAGGCGTAGGCCCAAACTAGATTAGTACCTAACTTTTTTTTAAGTAATTTCAGGAAACAGCCCCGTAAGTTACGGTCAAACTTCAACGCCACTGCTAAACAGGCATAGAAACCTGGGGGCCACACAGAAGAACCCAAGGCCCGGGAAAAGATGTGGCCTGCCCACTCCTACGAGTGCTGACCCCACCAAGTCCCAAGGATATGGGGGTGATGCAATGTTCTGCAATTAGGAAGTGGTGGTCATCAAAAGTTTGTGGATATACCAAATATCACTAAACTGTGCATTCACAAAGTTTGATTAAAAGTAAAAGCTAAAAATGCCAAACTATATACTCAGGCTTCCCTAAATGGTCCTATACTCCAAATTTGGAAAGCTACGAATAACCTTTCAAGACAAATCTTCAAAGGTCACTGAACACCATCACTTCTGCCTGGAGGAGGCCAGCATCTTACACGACACCTACCCAATGAGGGGCAGAGCCAAGACCAGACCTGGCTTTCCTGCCACTCTGCATCCCTTCCAGGGAAACAGTGATTCTCTCAATTCAGGCTCTTTGGAATGATTACTGTGGGTCTATGGGGTTGTAAAAAAAATGTCTAAGATCTTTATCATCTGAAAAAGGAACACCAAATTCAAGTTGTTCAAGTGTGTGGTTTGTGATTATACTTGCTGTGGAACCCGAAGAGTCATCTAAATTGTTCTTAGGCTAATGAAAAAAAAACTAGAAGTAAATTTTTAAGACAAAATGATGTATTTGTACCAGGGCCCAACAGATTTACAGACATGCTTGCTGTAAAAAAAAAAAATCAGTATCCCAATGGGGAAAGAAAGTAGGACCGCAGGGTCCAGGTCAGAACCACATGCTAAGTTCTAAAGAACCTAGGGTAGCCCATATAACGTTCATGTCCCAAGAGATGGTTTAGTTTTGACAAAGCGTCATCTACCGCCAATGCTGTTGATATAGATTTTATTGGTTTCGTTGTTTCGAATGTGTACAATGTGTGTGTCTAAGATAGTTGTAAGAACTCCAGGACCTAAGCAATGTACAGGTTTCTATGGTTTTATATTCCATTCATTCGATAGGACCACTTTCTGAGCAATGACTATGGGCCAGATGTTCAGCAGGCGCCACATACTGAAGTCTCCTGTAACAGACAGCCAAGATCTACATGGAGAGATCACAGAATCGCCTTTGTTTAAAAACTATCTCCCTTAGCATCCACTCAACTTCTGTAGGCACTGCTCTCTGCAGGTGAGATCCGCTTCTCTTGCTGGTCCTCAAAGTCAATGCAGCCCCACGTTGTCTTCCCTGCCTGCCCTCACCAGTGGGAAAGGACTCCCTGCCTAGCATTTCCATGCATCCCACCCATTGCATCTGCAGATGGGAGCCTCACAGGTAACACAGGCTGCTCACTTCACAGTACTGAGAATAATTGCATTTAATCCAGTTGTTACAGAACTATCGCATCTAATATGCAACTTGACTCTGTACGCTGTTACTCTGGCCACGTGGCTCTGCTTCTGCTGTTCACATCTGCATTTTCATGTTTGTGATCAAGCCACAACAGCCTGGCCTGGGCTCAGAACCTACCACTATCTGTCAAAAGCTAGCCACAATCAAGCCTTGCTCCCAGGTTAACTTCCCAGGTCACCAAAACTGATTCCTCGGCCTTTCCGATTAGAGTACTGTGGTTTTTCAATTTAGCTCTTATGTAGGAAGCTTAGAGTCCTATCTGATCTCCCAAAACATGTGGCTTCAATTTTCACAGATATAGAACATACTGAGAACTGTAGACCTAAACCCAAGACTTTTCAAAGTTATGCAAAGAAAAAATTAAAAATACAAAAAGTACTCAAGAATATATTCCTACACACAAAAAGTGGTTCTAAAATTTTTAAAGGGATAAAGTGGCTTGTTTAAAAAATAAAAATGAGCCAGGCATGGTGGCACATGCCTTTAGTCCCAGCACTCAGGAGGCAGAGGCAGGTGGATCTCTGTGAGTTCAAGGCCAGTCTGGTCTACATAGTGAGTCCCAGGACAGCTGGGGCTACAGGGAAACCCTGTCTAAAAAAGACCAAAATAATAAAAATAAAAATGAGCCGGCCATGGAGATGCACGCCTTTGATCCCCACAGAGATTCGGGGGGCAGAGACAGGAGGATCTCTGTGAGATCAAGGTCAGCGTGGTCTACATAGTGAGTGCCAGGCCAGCTAAGGCTACAGGGAGACTCTATCTCAGACCTAAATAAATAAAAAATAAAAAATGAAGCATAATTAATACTCCCCCAGTTTTAAGGTCCATTATTCTAATATAAATACAGAAAGTTCAAAAACGGCAAGTTCTTCCCCTATAAAAATTATTATTGTAAGTGTACTCAGGATTTTTTCTTCAGGCTCTTATGGGTGGCTTAGAATGTATCATAGCTAATTGCCTCTATAGCAGAATGTTTTTAAGCACTAAAAATGCATTTTTAACAGCAAATCTTGACGCTGCTATAAACTAAGAACATGTGATGCCATTTAAAGACTCATACCCAACAAAGTGGAATTTTACTTCATTTGCTTACTCTAGGAAAGCTTTGGCTAGAAGAAAAGTCAGAGAGCAGTGAAGTCCGGAAACAGCAGCACAGGAAACTGCTGCATCTCACCAGGACAGGCTGGTTCTGCTATGCAGTCTGTCTCTGAAGAAGGTCGCCAGAACTTCCAGAGTGGGGACTTGGGCACACAGCATTACATTTAAGTCAGATAGCTACTTGATGACTAAATAAAACAATACCAGTGTTCTGGTTTGTTTCTTCATTGCTGTGACAAAATACTCTGACCACTACCAACTTGGGGAGGAAAGGGTTTATTTAACTTACATATCCTGGGTCACAGTTCATCCAGGAGCCCAAGGGAGGAACTCAGGGCAGGAACCTGGAGGCAGGAGCTGGAGCACAGGCCATGGAGGAACGCTGCTTACTGGCTTGCTCTCCTGCCCCTGCTCAGCCTGCTTTCTTATGCTACACGGGCCCACCTGCCCAGGGGTGGCATCACCCACAGTGGGCTAGGCCCGCCCACATCACTCATCAAGAAGATACCCCTTAGACATGGCCACAGGACAGTCCAATAGAGGCAATTCCCCAACTGAGGCTCCCTCCACCCAGGTGTGTCAAGTTGACACTAAAGCATCCAGCACAAACAGCATACAGAGTATTAATAAGTGTGGTCATTTTGCGCCATCAGAAATTTGCGTTAGCACAATTATTTCTGGCTCTGGGCCTTAACAATATTAACTCAAAATGCAAAAACCTTACAATAGTTCAACTGATAAAATACCAGCTGCCATAAGACTGGGTTCCATTAAAGAACACGCTTAGCTGGACAGTGGTGCACACCTATAACCCTAGCACTCGAGAGCTGAGACAAGAGCACTCTAAAGTTCAAACTTGGCCTGAGTACGAAGTCAAACCTTATCTCTCAAAAGTAAGTAAAAAAAAAAAATGAGCCAGGCGTGGTGGCGCACGCCTTTAATCCCAGCACTCGGGAGGCAGAGGCAGGCCAGCCTGGTCTACATAGTGAGTTCCAGGACAGCTGGGGCTACAGGGAGACCCTGTCTCAAAAAGACCCAAAAAAAAAAAAAAAATTAGCTGAATGTCCTGTGCTTACATGCTACCCTGTCTCCTGGGAGTAAAACCCAGGCCTGGCCCTCAAGTTACACATAGGACAAAATTGCTACTTTTCAAATATTTTCTTTACTGTCCAAAGACTGCATTACTCACTCCTAAGAAGCAAAATCACTGCAGCACTCAAGTGCTAAGGCAGAAGGACTGACACACATTTGAGAGTAATCAGGGCTACACAGCAAGTTCCAGGCCAGACATACTGGAGCAGCGGGGATGGTGGGCAGAGTGGTGAGATGGCTAAGAGAGTAAAGGCACTTGACAACCTGAGTTTGAGCCTCAGGACCTACATGGTAAACACAGAGAACCGACTTCCACTAAATTGCCCTTTGACCTCTACATGCATGCCATAGCACATGTCCATACACAAATAAAAAAAATTAATTTTTTATTTTAAAAAGAGGGAACTGGCTGGGCGTGGTGGTGCACACCTTTAATCCCAGCACTTGGAAGGCAGAGGCAGGCCAATCTCTGTGAGTTCAAGGCCAGCCTGATCTACATAGTGAATCCTGGACAGCTTGGGGCTACAGAGAGACCCTGTCTCAGGAAGAAAAAAAAAAGAGGGAACTGGGAGCTGGAGATGTATCAGTAGTTAAGGCTGTTCTTCCAGAGGATCAGAGTTCAGTTCCTAGAATCCACATGGAGGCTACGACCCATCCATAACTCCAGTTCCAAGGGATTCAATGGCCTCTTTTGACCTCCGAAAGCACTGCATGACACGGGTGCACCCACCTACATACAGGCAGTACACACACACATATAGTATAAAAATAATAAAATACTGTTTTAAAAAATTTAAAGAGAGGACTGACTGGACGTGGTGGTATATGCCTTTAATCCCAGCACTCAGGAGGCAGATGGATCTCGGTGAGTTTAAGGCCAGCCTGGTCTACATAATGAAAACCTGTCTCAAAACCCCCAAAAGAAAGAAGGGAGGAAATTCGGGGGGGAAGGGGAGGGGAGGGGACTAGGAACATGGCTTGGTCTATACAGTGTTTGACACATAATCTGAGACCTTCAACACCCACATAAAGAGCTGGCACACACACACACACACACACACACACACACACACACACAGAGAGACACCCCACACCCCGTAATCCTAACACCAGGAGGCAGAGACAGAATGATCTCTGGACTTGCTGGTCTTTTGGGAGCTCCAGGTTCAGTGAGAGATTATCTCAAGTGAGAAATTATCTCAAGAGTAATGTGGAAGGCAACTACGGAAGAGAACAATGACCTCTGGCCTCCAGACATGCACCCACACATGATGTGCATACACACAAAGTTATACACATGCATGCACACCATATACACACAAACGGCAAAAGCATTTCCCTAAGAAATGAATGCTCCTCAAAAAGAAAATCACCATGCAAAAATACTGTTTATACATAATATTTGAAAATGGCAATGAATAAAAAAGTCAAGTCTATAAAATGAAAAGATTACAAGTCACTGAATAGCTCTAGATTTTGGAAGATAATCCATCTTCCATTAGCAATCGCCTGTAATCCCTGTACTTGGGGTGTGGAGGGAGAAGGATCACCTTCAAGATCTTTTCTCTGATACACAGAGAGATCAAGACCAGCCTGGGATACATGAGACCCTGTCTCAAAAGAGGGGGGAGGCAAGCAGGAGGAAGCAGCAGGAAGGTGGGAGGAGGAGGAGGAAGGAGGAGGGAAGAGGAGGGAGGAGGAGGAAGAGGAAGAAGGAAAGAAGGGAGGGCAGAAGAGGACAAATAATCACAACAGTTAACAGTTCCTGACAACAGACCAGGACAGAGGGTTAGCCCAACACTGCAGAGGCTGCACTACCCAGCCACTCACATTCCAGCTGCCTGACTCCAAGACGACTTAATATCTCCACACACATCAGGTTTCCTATCCATAACATGAAGATAACCAATAACCTACCTCACAGGTTAATTCAAGGACTGAGTGAGTGTTTGTGCCTGGCCTACAATGGCTTCCAGACACCTCGGCTTGCAGTCACTGGTGCATTCGTCTTCATCATCATCATCACCACCATCACCTACACCATCATCTCCTGGCTGGTCTTCAGAACTAAGAACAGTGTTTGCAGCCAAGAATGCACACTCTAAAGTAGACTTAATTTTAGACCTAATGCTTGATCTGTTTTGCTATTGCAAATAATATTCAGTAAGGAGAAGAGATTCTATGTATTCCAAGGGTTAGAAAAAGTTAACTAGACCGAAAGACCACTCATCATCTCCTCAGTCTCTGTCAGTAACATTCAGCTTCTCCAAACACCGGGGTATGAGCCAACAGAACTAACTAATCCTCTGTTCACTCACTTTCTAACTCCAAACTACCTTAGAGAAGGGGTTTGCTGAGTACACTAGTGTGGTGTAGTTATGAGGTCTTGGATTAAAAGCTTAGATAACAAATAACAGAATTCAAGTTCCTACAAGGGCTGAAAATACAATTCATTGGCATAGCGTTTGCTTATGTACAAGCCCTAGCTAAACTGCAGAAAAGAAAAAAAAGTTCTATTCCTAGGAATGAATAAGCAACTCAAGAAATTAAGCTCAAGTGGCTCAATCAGTAAAGAATTTGAGTTTGATCTCCAGAACCCATGTTTTTATTAAAAAAAAAAAAAAAAGCAAGGATTCGGCCAGCCTAATGCCTGCTACCAAACCTGTTGACCTGAATTGAGGGAGAAAATCCACATGGGGGAGGGAGAAAACCTATTCCCAAAAGTTGTCCTCTAACCTCCATATGGGCACCATGGCATGTGCGCATACACACACACATGCACACACACTTTCCTCTCTCTCTCTCTCTCTCTCTCTCTCTCTCTCTCTCTCTCTCTCTCACACACACACACACACACACATAAATAAATGTAAAAAAAATTAATAAAAACAAAGAGTGAGGCTTGGTGGTGGGCACTTGCAACCCAGTGCTGGGGAAGTAGAGACAGTGGGTCCTGGGGCTCACTGGCCAGTCAGCCCAGCCTACATGGAAAGCCCCACACCAGGAAAAGACCTGGTGACCAAAAATCATAGTGGAGGTTGACTAAAGCCTCACATCTGCCAAGCGTGGGGATGCATACCTTTAATCCCAGCACCTAGGAGGCAGAGGCAGGTGGATCTCTCTGAGTTCGAGGCCAGCCTGGTCTACATAGCAAGTTCCAGGCCAGCTACAGGGAGACCCTGTCTCAAAAAAGACCAAAAAAAAAAAAAGACTCACATCTGAGGTTGACCTCTGGCTTCCACATCCACAGTGGCACAGACAAACTGACAAACACACATACACATACACACCACACACACACAGACACACACACACAATTAATTTTAAGAAATTAAGCTCAGAAACAAGTTCTATCACAAATCTATCTTAAGGGGCTGGAGAGATGGCTCAGTGGTTAAGAGCACTGACTCCTCTTGCAGAGGACCCAGGTTCAGTTCCCAGCACCCACATGGTGGCAAATAACCATGTGTAATTCCAGTTCCAGGGGATCTAATGCTCTCTTCTGGACTCCTTAGGCACTGCAAGACAGAGGCACACTTACATACATGCAGGCAATACACTCATACACATAAAATCAAAATAATATTTTTTTAAAAAACACTATCAATTATTTAACTCTTTTCTACCTACACTTTCTCACCTCGCTCCCTCTAGAAGGAAACACTGTCCTTCTGACAGTGTTACAAGACTAAGAAACAATTCTATAAAGGAAACAAGGGCTCAGTAACCAGCAGCATCTGAGGGACGGGGTCTCAGAACCCTGCTCACCCTCTAGCAATGCCCACACACAGGAACACTGGGTTTTCTCAACCGCAAATGTTGAGATAAAAAACAAGTCATGTTTTTTGTTTTTTGTTTTTCCAAGCCTAGAATGTATGAAATCATTAGTAAGTAAAGCACACTGGCTAAAATCATGGGCTTCTATGCTAGCTAATGGTTATAGTAAAGTGTTCTCCCTATGGGGCAAATATTTGTGCAAAAAAAACGAAAATCCATAAACTTTAAAAGAGATCTAAAATTAATTGAAACAAAGAACAAAGCTTAAGGTTCTACTGAGAATTTAGACCTTCAACTTGTGCGGAGCAGAGAAACTTTCATCCACATAACCTCCCACACTCATAACAAAAGCACTCTGGGTTGAGAAGTTGGCACAAAAGATTCTTTCAAGATGAAGGCTTCCACAGACAGCATTTTTTCTTCTCATGTCCTAATGGAACAAAGTGCCAATCGGGAGCAGGCAGCTGCATTTTAATCTAACCTAGAAACAAATGTTGAGCCAGCAACACAAATGGACTTACACCAACTTGGCAGCAGCCGGGTGCCCCAGTCATTCGAATAGAGGAAAACAGCTTGCAAACTGATGGACAAACACCCAACCCTCACCACCACTGCAGTCGGATTTTACCTCACATTGACTGAGATGAACACACACCCAATTCCTACGACCATACTCAATGGCGCCTTCCCCAGCTTAAGTATCCAGATTTCAAACTAAAAATTTAGATGGCAAAGCAATGCTCTGCTAATGTTCAGATCCCCAGATTAAAATATACCAAAAAAGGAAACCACAGACTTAAGATAACCCTACTTTCCTCTTTCTACTCCATCAATCTCCTTTTCACCTGGGTAGCAGGTATGTGACTCCCATCCAGTCTGCATTCCTAAAAAAAATTCCCATTATTAGGGTGAAGTCGTTACTCAAAACAAACTCTCCTCTTTGAAAAGGAAATACAAGCCTGTCCCCAGCTCTACACTGACTTTTCAAAACAGTATTTTCTGTGAAGCACTAGGACTCTACAGCCATTCATTCATGACAACACGGACCTGATGTTTAGCTGAGATGTAAGGAGAATTAAACACCAAGCACAAGATGCCAAAGGGCAAGAAACACAGGCATAAAAATGCATGCTTCTTTAGTTGAGCCAGCATGCAGTTCACCACCTCCAACATAAGCCAAGAACATCAGAGAGGTCAAGACACAAGCTGGTTTGTGTCAAGTACAGATTACATACTCTTTTCAGTGACAACTTCTTTGATCAATATATTGATTGAATTTAAAGCTAATATAAAGTGGTACTATGAAAAACAACCTAAAAAATTCATCCTTAAAATAATTATACCCTTGAAAATTGAAATTTATCTACCTCATTAGTGTTCCAACGGTGCCTCTCTTTGGGTAAACTTGAACATTTCGGCAGACATTCAAGCAGCTTTTTCGGTAAAAAGATTTTTACATGACCACTATTGCTGTTTCCATGATCATCTAGAAAGAAGAAGACAGTAAGTTCAGAGAAAGCAAGAGAAAAGCCTCCTTTTAAGCACACTGACAAGGTCAGAAACACCAGCTTAGTGGCTGTGGGAGCATCAGAGGCTTTCTGTTCCTCTCTGCAGCTCTGCATACTTGTCAGATGTGGGGGCAGCAGGAATCTGGCCAGGAGGCTCTCAAACAGGACTGAGCCTCACTCCATCACAAGCCAGGGGCAGGGAATACCCCGGCTGCCCACAGGCAGAGAGAGCACTACGCTTAAAGGCCCTTTCCTTCCCAGAAGCACATCAAAATTACAGAATGATTAAGCCTCACAAAACCCAGAAATCTTTTATTAACCACTTGATAAAGTTTCAAGGATTTTTACATAAGAATTATGTGACTTTTATTCATAAACTAGATATTACTCTGTCCCCTAGAATATAAATGATTTATCCTTTCTAGAGCAAATCACAATCTTGCAAGGAATTTTAACCTGCAGTTAACTACCACATAATACAGAAGTAGCCTTTCTAGACTGAACCTTAAAAAAAAAACTGTCCCTTTAATTGACTTGATTTACATGTATACATCTGCAGAATTAATGCATTTCATCAAAATGTAGCTCTTTCTAAATGAGTCAGAGGAAAATTAACTACTTGGGGCTAGACAGTAAGTCTGACTACCTGATAATCAGACTACCTGATGCTTTTCTAGATCATTTCTTTGCATAATATTCGTCATTTATTTACATATCGTTTATTTTTCCACTCCTGTAGTACAGTCCCTTTTCCTGGCTCAAAATTCCTTGCCAGTTGTGGCAAATTTAGGTCAAAGTTTCAAATTACCCACTCCGATTTTTTTATGCTAAATGAAATCCCAGTCGGCTGAAGAGTCGGCTCAGCCAGCCTGCACCTGAAGCACGCAATGCCTCAGTACTAAGGACAGCACACCAACATACCGGGGCTGTAGCTGGTCTGGTTACAGCTTCCCTAGCTTCCCCTAATATTACTAAGACATAGTAACAAGACTGAACTCAGAGCCCAGAGTCCACGGCTGTGGCCCAGTTCTGCTGCTCTCTTAACTGTGTGACCTTGGGTAAGTTACTTAATATTTTCAGTTTTCCCACATCATTAAAGAATTAGAAATTACTTGATTCTCCTTCAAGTACAAATTCCTGTAAAATTTCCTGTACTTCAGTAACAAGTCACAACCTGGCAGAGGTGTGCAAGCCTCACAACACAGAAAGTGAGACACAGCGTGTTTTCCAGTTATTTACTATGTTTTTATTTAATTAGTCTTTTTAGGGGGGAATGCATATAAGTAAAAGAATAAAAAACGTTTTCTAAGGTCACAAAACACTCCCACAAACATTTCTCAACTGCTTAACACGTCTGCACTTCTCAGAGGGAAAAAAATCCTAAGAGAAAAATATTGGGCATAAAAATAGTCTGAAAAAATTTATCGCATCATATAGAACATTTTATAAGGAGGAACGTAAGAGAGTTTTAGCATGCTAAATCTTTTTGGTCCATGAACTACATAACCAATTGAATTATCACACAGTCATATATTTCTATAGCAGGATAAAAACTTGAAAACTTTCATGAAACTGCTTTTAAGAAATCCAAATTTTTAATTTAATACCAAATAAGATTAAATTTCTTAAAAATCTGGCTGAAAAACTGAAAGGAAACCAACTAAAAGAAAGTTAATAGAAAGTTTTTATTAATTACACGCTATAAAACCTTTGTGGTTTTATGTGCTCATGCGGGCTCCTGCACTTCATCCTCCCCAGGGGAACGTGGGCCTAACATTTCAAAGCCCAGCAGACAGAATCACATGACACTTTACCTCCTTTCTCTGCCCTAGTATGGTTTTATTCGCTCTCTCTTTTTCAGCCCCAAGTGAAGTATACAACTTTGAAAGTAATGATGAAAATCTAAAAATCTAAGTTCAATTCAAATATTCAATATTTAGAGGGGATCCTTCAGGAAAATGGCACCAGGTCAGCACCTAACTGATGCATTCAGTATTTGAACAGTCATCTCCTGAGTGAGCTGTCAAAAGAACATGCAGCTCCAGCCTTTGTTTATGGTCGGAACACGGGCCAATTTTCTGTCCTTTTAGCCTCTTTAAGGAAGCTGCTGCAATGAGGTAAGGATGTGTGCGTGCGTGTGCGTGTGTGCGTGCGTGTGCGTGTGTGCGTGCGTGTGCGTGTGTGCGTGTGTGCGTGCGTGTGCGTGTGTGCGTGCGTGTGCGTGTGTGTGTGTGTGTCCGTCCCTCTTTTCAATGGTTCAATGGTCACAGGAAAAGCTTCGGTCTTCCACTCTGATACCATGTCAGGCAGTGGTGACTCGGCCCAAAGGGTCTTAAAGAGGAAGCAGAGTGCTGTGTGCGCGTCTCAATCAAGTTTCTGTACGCAGCACTTCCTGGGACGTGCAGCCAGGGCTTGAAAAGCAACAGAGGTACAACAAGGCTGGCGGGTGCCCCAGAATCAGGTTTTAAACTATGCCATTTCTGGAACTGTAGACTCATGCTGAATATAAACTGGATAGTTTTAGGAAACGTAACAAAGCCCTGTGCATTCTGAAGGCAGCAATTTCAACACTGGGAGTTACTAGGGATGTAAAGAGGAAGAATGTCAAAAATTTAGGGTTGGGGCTTAGCTCGCTGGGAGACAGCTCGCCTGACAAACACAAGGTCCTGGGTGCTGTCCCCACACACACAAAAAATAAATGAAAATAAAAATCTCAAATTTCAGTGTTTCTGGTTAAAGTATGGCAACAAACTTTGTTTTTACACCAGAAAAGAACTGTTCATATAGCGATACCACATAAAAATGTGTTTTTAATTAAAAGCTACTGTTTAGTATTTTTAGAATAGCTATAAATGATTAAATAATTAAACATATGTGCTGGTTTTTAAATCCAATAGTATCTTCCGTTAACAATAAAATTAAGGTATGAACGGGTTTCAGCTGCATCTCAGTATTCAATTCGAACAGTTTAAACTCTGACACTGCAAAACGGGAGTGTCAGGAGAATGACGGCAAGGTGTTTCATCATCGTCATCTAGCGAAATGTGTGTGTGTGATATATGGCTTCACAAAATAATTCTCTAACCTACTTCACAATAAAAATGTAACTGGTGGGGCTCTGGAAGTTGGCAGATGATGTGCTTGGCTGACAGCTGTAATTCTAGGGAATGAACCATCCTTTCTAGTCAACCCTCAAATATTTTCTAAATGATCATTTTAGAGGCATACTATAATTTAGCTAAATCTTTCTAAAACGTGCAAAAGTGTTCACTCAGTTAATGAGACAAAAAGTAGAGCTCCTGCGTTCAGTTCTGCTTCTAAAAACTGGGATTCACATTGCTAAATCTCTTATTTAAAGCCAAAGAAATACATTCGGGCTGTTTCTGGGGTACTCTTGACAGCTAGCTGCAAGGCAGGCTATAACTGCTTAGCTCTACCCAGCAGCGATGCCTCTATGTCCTCTTCATTTATGATAAAAAATAAAAACTGTGTCCTATAGTCAATGAGAACATCTTTATTCAAGCAAGCTGGTCATGACTCATCAGCCTTCAATCTCTAGAATGAACTATTCAAATGATCTGATATAACAGTGAATCCAGTTGCTAAATCTTATTGGGAACGTATTTGATCAACAACTTCCAGTAATAGTTTTTTAAAAGGAAGCTCTACAATTTTCTGTTTAGCTCTAATTATCACATGCTTCGATTTAATTAGTAGGCTAGGAAGGGACTCAGGAAAGCACAGGTACGTGCTGTTGTCAAGTAGGCAGTGCTCACAGCAGCAAGTGCTGCAGTGACCAACCTAAGACCTTCCTATCACTATTCACCAAACAGATGATAATTAAGTATCATGTGCCAAGCACTGATAGGAATATGTACTATTCTTTTCCAGACAGTCTCCAAATTGAATTAAACACAGTTGTGGTTATCCAAAAACATTTTTAAAGAAAACACAGTAATTTTAAGTAGAAAGGATAACTAGTTTTGTTATTTGACAACCTCTCTCCCTTCATGATCATGACATCTCACTCTTCCTACTTTTAGGTGGACCACATATGCCATTTTCCTGTCAGGAATGTTATTACATCCCTGGTCCAGGCTTAGGGTTACTCATAACTCAGGTTCAGTAAACTTCTGTTTATTCTACAATTACATTTTCAATGTAAACTACAGAGAGGAAGCATACAGAGGCAGAGAAGCCTTACAAACATCCCCCATCATTTAAGCATGGGGGTATCTCCTGTTTGTTTTCATTCAAGTCCAACCTTAGCAACAGGTGATCAAGTAGCTCTACTCTACTGATTGGGGGAGCTCTACCTATCAGACAGTACGTATCTGTGGAACCTATCAGACACCCAGAGAGGCCTTGACACCCTGCTCCCCCTTCGTTTAATCCTCAGGATGAAACATGGGATCTTAATTACTCCCACTCTACAGATAAGGAGCCTGAGGTTGAGAATTATTTGGTCAAGATCCACAGTTACAAGTAACTCAACTGGGATTCAAAACTAATCTTTGGTTTCCCCACAATGCCACTCTGTCTCTACGCCATCTCTCCAGCACAGAAGTGGTACATTAGACTCAACATTTGTAGGGTGCTGTGACTCTTCTATGTGACTGGGAGCCACTGCTTTTGTGAATCCTTACAGAAAGCTCATGAGACAAGTATTCTTTCTGCAGTCTCAGGAAGATTAAGTAACTCATCTAAGATCACACAGCAGTTAAAAGGCAGAACCTAGGCCTCCTAAGTCCTGCTCAAAAGCGGTTTCCACTGCTCTGTGAGGACGGAATTATTCTCACGGCCAAGCCCACCCCTTCCTGTAAGTCAAAAGCTTTTTCCAAGTCCTACCTTCTATAGGTGGCACGGTGTTGAGAACACAGTAGGTGCTAGTTCCGCAGAATACACTTTGGGAAACGCTCTAAGGAAACAGAAAATAAAATGTAAAACTAATCTTTGAAAGAGAAATACTCTGGCTCTTCTGTGGTATTCCTGACAAAGATGTAAAACCTGAATCCAATTATGAGGAAACATCAGACAAATCCAAAATAGGAACATTCCACAAAATGACTGGCCTGGGAACTTTAGTGTCAAGGTCTCGAGCAGAAAAGGACTGAGAACCACTCTGTATCCAGGGGAATGAAGAGGCGACTGAACAAGCCCCAAGGTTCTGACTGCACTTTTTAAAACAATGGTCAAAACTGAAATGGGATTTAAGGATTAGATGTTAGAAATGTCTCACTGCTAACTTCCAGATTGTGACTATTGAAGTTAATGGAAGAAAATGTTCTTGTTTCTAAGAAATACACAAGAAATGCAGCATTTTAGAACGCTGACCATTGCCCTCCGGTTCATAAACAGCTCAGAGGAGTTAACAGTTCTTTATGCTGCCGGCTGAAGATGTTTCCACACTTAAGATGTGTGTGACGAACACAGCACCGAGGACATGCACTGCCTGTGTGATTTTTAATGGAACACATGTTGTACACAGAATGCATTTTTACTAGGAAGGAATGTCAGTATCATACTCATTTACATTCAGTATCAACATTACTATGTCCCAACAACACATTCAACACCCAACTCATACGAAAGAATCTCTGTTTAATCCCACACTCGGGAGGCAGAGGCAGGCAGATCTGAGCTCCAGGCCAGCCTGACCTACACAGTGAATTGCAGGCCAGGTAGAGCTACTTAGTGAGACCCTGTCTCAAAAACAGAAACAAACAAAAGTCATCTCTTGAGTGCTGAAGAGCAGTATGTAGAGGGAACAAAACAGGACGGGGCAGAAGACAAGCTCTTAAGCCACTTCATTCAAATAAAATCGAAGTTTTCATATAAAAACCTATACAATAAAAACTTTCAAAAGAAAAATATCTTTGGGTCTTGCCAGACAACTATTTTCTTTTTCGTCGTTTTGTTTTGTTGAGACAGGGTCTCCCTGCAGCCCCAGCTGGCCTGGAACTCACTATGTAAACCAGGCTGGCCTTGAACTCACAGAGCAATGCCTGCCTCTGCCTCCCGAGTGCTGGGACTACAGCTGTGTCACCACACCCAGCTAAGTCAGTTGTTTTCAGTCCTACGAATCACTTCTTTGGCTGCAGCATTAAGGGAAATCTTAGATTATCATACATTAAAAAACCAAAGACAGTTTACAACTTCAAATGTCACCCTTTAACATTTTAGATTCAAAGTACAAGCACTTGTTAGCAGTCCTGGGAAAGCACGGGAACCTCTGCATCATGTCAGAAGGCAAAGGCACTGCTCTCTATCTTATGGGAAGTGGGAACTTAACTGCCAAGCAGACATAAAGCACCAGTTAACTAACTACAGACAAAGAAGGCTGCCTAAGCCTGACTCATGACTTTTTACTTTTCCTCTCCTACACCATGATCAAGCACCTCTAAAGTTAAATTACCTACAGAGTCCATACGATAAAGTCCCCCCATAACAAGACTCCTAAGCTAACAATCAGCTCCTTCTTTCTCTTCAGCTTCTGGAAAATTCTTGTTCTAGGACTGTTACCGTCACTCTCCACTTGATTAACTCTGTAGTGGCAACCTACAGTAATCTCTGCAGGAACCACCTATGGAAACATCTAGATCCAATGATTCTCCCTTCACCAAGAGTCTCACCGAACGTCAGTTCCACCTTTAGCATGAGCAAGACATGACAAAGTACGATGTGCATTGGTGGACGTGAAATGAGCAGAGCTCCAACTGCATCTAACGTCTGCCAGCCTCCAGCAAGCTGCTGGTCACACACATCTCCATGCAATTTCTGAACGATGTTAAAAAGAATGTCTCACATTGAAGACAACATTTTCTCCTACCAAAAAGAAATATCGTAACAGTAACTAACTGCTCTTCAAGCCATCTTAACAACAATCTTAAGTCAAGTTTCATAATCACTAGTGCTCGGTGAGGTGGCTTCACAAGAACGGATTCTCACATCTAACTTCAAAGTCCAGTAAGTAAATTAGGGTCAAACATCCCAAACAGGAATGAGGAAAAGTTGAGCGCCAAAGTGGCCACATGAAGAAATATGGACAAGCGCTGCCAAACATTCCCCACAGCAGCGGCATCATCAACAGCTTCCACCGATCTAACAGAAAGGAACTCACAGAAGTAGAGTCAAGTTTAATCAAAAACTCCAAGTTCTCAAAGCAAATAAGCCAAAGCAAAGACAGCGTGAACATCCATCCTGGATGGGTTCCTGGGCCAGCCCCTACCCAAGGGACCACACTCAAGAGCCATCCCCAGATACTTCTGACAGTGCAGGGGCTCAGCCACACTAGTACCAGTCCCAAGATCTGCAGAGCTCAAGGGGTCCATCCTGGTTCCCCCATTCACTGTTGAGAAGCCAGGACAAATCAGTCCCTCAGGACAGCACTGCACAGTGGAAAAGCAGAGCTGTGGGTTCAAGTCCTCCCACAGCAGTGCAAGTCCGGCTGCTCTCCCTAAGGTCTTCTAGAGCTCCACAGGGCAGGTGGTCCTTGAAGCCTCTGGCCCCACGATTAGACAGCCTCCCTCCCTCCCACAGAACAACCTCTAATGCAACCCATTCCATTTGATACGAAAGGCAGATATGAAAGAAGTACTGGCCACATTCCAGACATTGCAGGAGCTGAGACCCAACAGGGAGTTAGAGTGAGCAAGGGTCCTGCTCTTCTCAAGAGCCATTCCAGGGGGGCAGGGCAGACAGACCCTAAGTGGGGGCTCTACAGTCAAGGTAAATGCTATTGACAAAGAGGAGCTACAGAGATGGCTCAGTGGCTAAACTGGCTGCCCTCAGGAGAATCAGGTTCAGGGCTGGAGAGATGGCTCAGCGGTTAGGAACACTGGTTGTTCTTGCAGAAGACCCAGGTTCGAATCCCAGCACCCACATGGCAGCTAACTGTCTGTAACTCCAGTTCCAGGAGATCTAATGGCCTCTTCTGTCCTCTGCGGGCATTGCACGACACGGGTACACTTACCTACATGCAGGCAATACATGCATACACATAAAGTGAAAATAGTAAATAAATATTTTTAAAGGGGTGGGGGGGCTGGAGAGATGGCTCAGCGGTTAAGAGCACTGACTGCTCTTGCAGAGCACCCGGGTCTGATTCCCAGCACCCACATTGCAGCTATGAACTGTCCTTAACTCCAGTTCCAAGGGAATCCAAAACTCTCTTCTGAATTCCACAGCATTGCACGACACGGGTGCACTCATACACATAAAATAAAAATAATAAATAAAATTTTAAAAAAAGAGGACCCAGGTTCAGTTCCCAGCACCCACATGGCAGCTAACTACCATCCAGAACTCCAGTTCCAGGGGATCCGACACCCTCTTCTGACCTTGTGGGCATTGCACAAGGGTGTACCTACATACACACAGGCAATACGCTCGTACACATAATTAAATATTTTGATAAAAGAAATCAAGCGGCACACAACTTGAAGAACTGTCCGTCCATGACTGCTCCAGAGTGCACACCCATGACAGGGTGATGAGATCGCCTGCTGAAAAGCATGGGACACCTGGATTCCACCTCCACCAACTGTTCTCAGCCTCAGGCAGTCAACTCAGGGAATTTTTAGAACCCTGAAATGTTTTCTGTCAAGGTCATGAGTGACCCCAAGATGGGAGATAAGCAGCTGTGTGACTCTGAGCAAGTACTCTTTCTGTTTCCTCAAGTCAAAGGGGAGAGGACACTTGAATGGGATTTCTCCAACTCCACATCCATGCAAGTTACCTGAGGGCCTTGTGCAAATATGAGTTCTGACTCACAGTCTGTGAGGGCCTGAAAGCCCTTCCCTGACAAGTGCCAAATGAGCCGATACCAGGATTCATGGCCACACCTTGAAAGTCAGGAACCAGATCATCAACCTAGGAGATGAGGACTTAGAAATACAAGCTAAAAAAGATCCTTCAGCCCTGACATTCTACAACTACCTAATTCTATGAATAGACTAAAAAGACTTTACAGACTATAATTTAAAATTCATGCCAGAATATCCAAACAAAATAATTAAACGAAACTACAGGGACAGTTACTCAATTATCTGCTAGAAATACCCAAGCGAGGAGATGCAGTGCTCTTAAGCATACATTTATGTATCTAGTTAAGAGACAATGCTGGGAAAATGTAATGATAAAATGAGACATGGCTTTTTAAGGCTAGAATTTTGGTAGCAGTGTGTAAAGGCAGAGGTCCAGACAGGGCTATCTCGTTCGCTGTCTCTTCAGAACACCTAGGTCAGGATGCCACCCATAGGCACTTTCATTACATATGCACACAGTTTGGCGATGATGGATTAATGAGATAAAATGTTATATAATAAGAAATGATTAAAGGCTTTGGAAGAGAGACGTAGCAGGATGAAAACTGTATTTACAGCTCTCTGAAATACAGACTGAGGATGTCTGAGTCTCCACGGAGTGCTTTTAAGCTAACTGAGGATCCACACAGCTTATTAAATCAAAGAGGGAAAGCAGCCACATTGAGTGCAATAACCACTGGACCAGTTACAAGGGGTACACTAAACATTTTCTGTCACCTGCTCTATCAAGACTTAGATCAATTCTTGAAATCCATGGTCACTACATATAGCACTACATGGAAGTAAGATTAAGGCAGAGCACAACTGTTCGCATCTCGCCAGTCTCTCACAGCACCCTAGGCATAGTGTCTACACTAGTTAGGCAAACTAACTCACAGAACTGGGTAACAGCTCAAATACCATTAGTATCTACTCCAGTGCAGGCCAAGTCCAGAGCAGGTTTCCCTGTGAGCAGAGCTCTAACGTCCAGGCCCCTTCCATCACATGGTGGGGCTTCCTGGGTCACTGGACTCCTCCACCCTGAGTCAGATAAGAGGGCGTACACTCATCATGCCCAGAGGACTTAAGGGGCCAGGCCAGAAGGGACCCGCTCCCCTGCTCCTACTCCATTGTCGAGAACTTGGACACAAAACCACTCCTAACTATGAGGTAGCAGGAGAAGGCCCAGAAGAGAAGACAGGCTTAGGACCAGCTGGCCATCTGGTCTCTGCACAATGATGTCTATAAGCGGTCTTTTAACTATAGAAGACGCATTCCTTTCAGAAGCGTCTTCGGCTAACCTAAAACACCACCTTTAACCCCTAGGTCATTCTGCATCTAAAGTCAGTAAGTAGCTTTCCTTCTCTGATAAACACTATTCTGACAAACACAATCAGCTACATCAAGGGCACCCTTGAAGGGAGGTCTGGTCTGTTCACTCCAGGGTCTGCAGCACTTAAAGTCTGCCACGTAAAAGAACTGCAAATATTTGCTGAATTTATAAAAGAATGACATTCCCAAAAGTTCATGAACAGGAAGGAGTTCCGCCATCTCCTGGGATTCACTAAAGGCCTCTGTCTCTTGCAAGCTCTCCCTCTGCTAACACAGCCCTGCTGCATCCTATCCATACAACTGCTCTAAGGTGCTGTGCCTTGATGCTCCGCCCTTGACATGGGCAGATCATGAACTCTCAATCCAGAAATACTGTGCAATTTAGAGCAAGCCATATCCCTTTATTCATTCAAAATATCGGGCAGGATTAACTGTCACAGACGCTGACAGCCAATACTAAAAATTTTGACTATAGTATTAGCCTGCTAAATAAGAAAGTGCGAGGTCTGTCAAAAAACACACTTGGGGGGGCTGTAGAGATGGCTCAGCGGTTAAGAGCACTGACTGCTCTTACAGAGGACCTGGGTTCGATTCCCAGCACCCACATGGTGGGTACGAACCGTCCTTAACTCTAGTTCCAGGGGAATCCGAGGCCCTCTTCTGACCTCCGTGGTATTGCACAACAGGGGTGCACTCACATACATGCAGGCAATACACTCACACATGGAATAAAAATAATAAATCTAAAAAAACAACAACAGCAACAAAAAAAAAAATACCACAGTTGGAGAGACTCCATAAAACCAGGTTAATGACCTCTGAGCCTGAATTACCAGCACAAGTCACTTTATCCTTTTCCTGAACCACAAAAGGTTAATGGAAAAAATCTGTATGTGTGTACAGCACAAAAAAATACTGAGTTTCTATGTCACTTTTAAAAAGTTTGAAATACCCTAAAAGCTCAATGAAAATACTACAAATTAGTAATTCTCACAAGACCCCTGAGAGGGACAAGATTAAGCACACACTTGCACTGAAAGGGGACTGTCTGGCGGGAAGGACGCAGCAGTGACGCCAGCTGCTAAGGTCACTAGAAAACTGCCACTGCAGACCCTTGGAAATGGCTCACGCCTACAGTCAGGCTCCAAAGCAAACAGGTATCTAAAACAGACCACAACACAGCTGCAGCTCATGGGAACAGAGCGAGGCTTCATCAAACTTGATGTATGACAGGAGAAACCCGGCTGGTTTACTGTCAACAGGGGTGAGGGGGAAGCACAAAGTGATTTCAGAATGTTTTAATCTTTACAGACATGAATCATATTATCATTAAAATTCCCACTAGTTTAATTGGCTCAGGTAGCCAATATATTCAATGATCTGAAAATAATCCAGCAGTACTTAATGAATGTCATCATTCGTACAAGCACTCATATTCCAAGAGACCACAGCTGTGTAAAAATCTACGCTACACTGTTTAAGTGGCACCTACTGCTACTAGTACTCACGTTAACAGTGTTTTTAACTCCTCGGAGAAAGAGAACAATGCCAGCAGAGTCAGCATAACAGACTTCGTCTTCCAGCCCCGTGTACACGTCACAGCATTTTCTTACATAAAATCTTAATTTCATCCCACAGGTAGTAGCAGACATTGTGGCTATTCTAGAAAAAGGCCATGAGCAAGTCTGGGCACTTGGCCAGGACCCCTGGCAGGGACAGCAGGGCGCCCCAGACCAGACTGCTGCACGGGGGCCACTCCCTGCAGGAGAAGAGTGAGGAGCAGGCCAGCAGCCGAGGCCACCACCCCACGAAGGCAGCCTGGGCACGGCTGCATGCTGATCTTGTCTGAGGAAGATTTCTGGCTTCTCAAACATGTTCTGGTTCATGAACCAGACCACCCATCACCTGTAACTACTGCCCAAAAACTAAAACCTCATCAGAACTCAAGGAGAAAATGAGTAACCGTTTCCCATAACAGAGCAGTGAGGCGCAGGCCAAGGAAATGGTACCCGTGTCCCCTGAACCAAAGCAGGCCATCGCCTCAATCTGTACACAGCTAGAGCTCGGAAGGAAGCCAAGGCCCCCTGGGAAGGCCAAGAGAGGCTTTCACAAAGTCCGTGCACGCAGGCTCACCTACTTTACTGCAAAAAGAGGCTCTCCGACCCGCATTCCTAGCATGGTCACCACTGAATGATCACAGTGCCAACAACCCTAATTATCAAGCTGCCAAGCCCAGGAGTATCAGAGTCAACAAACCAGAAGGAAAAAGAGCTAAAAACTCGCATTGGAGCCTGGCACAGTGGTGGCACACACCTTTAATCCCAGCACTCGGGAGGCAGAGGCAGGCGGACCTCTGTGAGTTCAAGGCCAGCCTGGTCTACATAGTGAGTTCCAGGACAGCTGGAGACCCTGTCTCAAAAAGAAAAAAAAGAAGAAAAAAACAAAAGCCTTGCAGTGGAGGGAGGAGAGTGGAGAAAGGACAGATTTCAAGAAATAATAAAATAAAATACAAACTGGGACACGAGGACTGGGAAGGTGCAGTAACTTGGGATCATGTATCATAAAAGCAAACACTCCACTCAAAAGGCCCTAAAAATATCACAGTATTAAACACAGCTCAGTTCAGTAACTTACGTGCAACACGACAAACTAAAGTTACAAGGAAAACGCACATCAGACTTCATGTCTTCTCACTGGGGAAGGAAAGGTAACATGGCTGGACCCTTCCTCCCGCCATCCCGTCACAAGGGTCCTTCCAAACAGACCAGCTCACCTCACCTCAACAGCACCCCAATGCAGGCAGAGCACACAGCTGTGCAGCCACAACCCCCCAGGAAATTCTACTTCAGCAAAGGAGACTGAAGTGTGTGAGGCAGTGTGAAGGGCGTCTATCTACGGCCACACTTTGAGAACAAAGTCCAGCCTGAAAGGCTACACAGCCACACCTTAACCTTCACCTGGAATATTACTTCCAAAACTCCCCTCCAGGCACGCTCCCATCCGTATCCCCAGGGCCTCCATCTGAAGAGCTGCCCTAAAGTCTCCTGGTGGCACTGTACCTCTCTCCCAGCTGTGGAGACTGCACTAGCAAGCCTGACACTGACATCTGTGCAGTCCCCACCCCTAGAGTGGAGTGCACTGTGGACCAGCACAAGCTTTCACTCCCTGGGTGACGTGTACTGTGACTCTTGTCTTACTACCTGACTCTCCTTTGTTGGCTCTGATGAAGGAAGGCAAAAGTGAGCAAGGTTCATTTAATAGGTCCTGAGGGTAGCCTCTGGCCAAAAGCCACTAGGGACTCTTGAGAAGACCCTGGGAGCTTGGAAGCTGGATGAGCCTTCCCCAGCTGAGCCTTCCCGAGGACCTGGCTAGCCCTGAATCAGAAGGCTTGTGGGGCCCTAAATCCTGATGATAAACCGCTGCTTTAACCCACTAAGTCTGTGGTCGTTTTCTTACAGCATCAGTAAATAAACTAATACAGTCATGGTCTGAATGGTCCATCACCCCAGGGACATTTGTTTCTCAACTTGAACTTGATCTTTCCCTATCATTTCCATCATTAATCTGCATAAGCCACCAAAATTCTTGAATCATCCACCTGTCCCTACTCCTTTATTCTCTCAATTCACTATCCAATTGGCAACAGTTAATCCTTTCCTTTAGCCTTCGGTCTGCTCACCACAGCCTACCACCGTGCCCTGCCTCCAGCCTCCGTACTTAGTGACTTACACTCTTCTTTCTCCGCCACATGAGCCTCTTCCCCTCCTCACACTTAATTCACCACCATTCTACCCTCAAACGCCTTCTTCCATGGCAACCTCACTATGCAGAGTTCTCCTCTTTTGAAATCATTAATTCACTCACTTATCCAACCACACAGCCCTGCTCCAGATGACTCACCGCTCTCTTCTACGCTGCCTGCCAAGAACCCTGCCCGCCATGACTCCAACACCAAGCTCCCCTGCTCTTTGCTGGTGTCCTGGGGAAACAAGGTGCGCTGAATGACTCCTTAACCTTTGACCCCCGTCCTGCAAGGCCTGTCGTGGGCACCATGAAGCTACTCCGCTACATCTGCAGGGCAGCGGACACTTCTGAGTGAGTAGTTGCTGCTCACTTTGGCCAAACTCCCACATTCAAATACAAAATTCTCTCTCCCCCTCCCTCCCTCCCTCCCTCCCCTTCCTGCCCCCCTGCGCGCGCGCATGTGTGTGTGTATGTGTGTGTGTGTGTCTGTGTTCACACACATACATAAACTTAGGCCCACCACATCTTTCAACTCAATGCTAGGGGCAATCCTTGCCAGACGTGATTTTCCTGGATTCTGGTTCCCCTTACTAAAGCCCAACGCTCATGTCTGACCTCTACAAACACATGTAACTGAGCTGACTCAGAAGAGGCGCAAACAAGCAACTCCAACACTGTGGCCAGAAAAAGCAGGGTGCTATGGTGCACTGATGCCAATCTGAAAGGAGAAGACAAGACGGCGCGTACATGCTCATCTGAGCTGAAACCCAGAGACAAGGAGGGTCATCAAGCATGGGCAAGCCGCATTCTGGAGGACGGCTTGCCTCTAGGTCAAGACAGCAGGTATGTGCTGGGCCACAGCCATAAGAAAGTACTGGACCCCCATACAATCAGAATTTGGAAGAGTCAACATGGTACATGCAGCTGAGCTATGCATAAAGTGGAGGGAGCTAGGGAGATACAGGGGTGGCTCTCATCAGCACCTTAAAGGAAAGTTGACTTTATCCAATCGATTCCACTCCTCTGCTAAAAATAAAAATAAAAGAATTTTTAGTTTCAAGGTCATAGTATGACCCAACCACCTCTACCATCCACTAGCAGTTCATCTGGTCTTCTGGAATGCTTTCCCTAATTCTTCCCTCAATTAACCCCCACACGCCTCCATATTCTATACTACATGTGCCTTGACAGCACTGTTCCTATCCCAACTGTGAGTCACAGGACATCCTGACCAACATCAGTCTCCACCCACTCCTCCCCTTCACACCTGCCCAGTGAGGGCAGGAAGAGGGATCGGAGTCTGCTCTCCTGAGCTGTTTGTTACTATCTGTTGGGTCAATGACCTAACTCAAAAGCACAATACTAACTAATGTTCACATGGCCCTGTGGTACAAGAAGATTCTAGAATATCTGCTATTGCCTCCAACAATAACTGTATAAGCATCAATGGCACAACTTTATTGTAACATATTCCACCTCTGATAAATATTCACTGATAAATCTGCTGATTCTCTATTAACCAGAATGTGTGTTAACTAGCATGGCGCATTCTTCCTCTACAAGCAAAAACAGCATCAACCTTTTACATCAAAAGAACACATTCAAGAACCTACAGGCTACATACACAGCACAGCTACTTGCTGTCTGAGAACCTGAAAAGTCCAGTTCCAGCATAACAGTGAACTACACACAGTATTACTTCGAAACAACTTACTGAACTAGTGTACCTAGACAACAGTATGTTTTAAGGTGCTCAACTGCTTGAGTCAAGCAGGAATCCTTAAGCATACAGCAGATCCATTAGAAGATTTTAACTCCTCAAATAGATTTAACATAACCTCAATTGCATTTTCTATAGAAACTGACAAGCTGATTCTAATATTGAAATAAATGCAAGAAATGTGTTGTAGCCAAAGCAATTTTGAAAAGAAAGAGTACAGTTGGAAGCTCACAGAGGCCTGCAAACCCAGCACTCCCGACAACAAAGCCAGCAACAAGCCAGCCTGGGCTACATACAAGGATTGGTCTTATATATATCAGAGACAAAGCTCCAGTAAGAGATCAAAACTAGTGACAAGGACACATGCACAGACTGACAGCCGAGAGCTGAGGTTCCAGAAATGAACCCACATATTTGGTCAGGCTACTTTCAACAAGGTACCAAGACGCTTTAATGAGGAAAGAACAGTCTTTTTCAACAAAGGATGGAACAAGTGGATATCCACATAAGAAAGGAGTTATTCGACGTCTACCTCACACAACGTACAAAAATTAACAGAAGAACTCAAAGGCTACACACAAGAGTGAGGGCGTGGCTTCTTAATCACGACACCGAAAGCACCAGCAACAGAAAGGCAAGACAGCAGGTAAATGCCTTGTATCAAGGCGGAAACAGACCTACCTGTGAAAACGAAAGGCAGGATTGGAGAAATGGCTCTGAGGTCAAGAGCAATTACTGCTCACCCAGTTCCCAGCACCCACATCAGGCAACTCACAACCACCTTGAACTCTAATTCCAGGGGGATCCAAGGCCTAGAGTCTCCCAGTCTAAGTCACAACAACTCCACCCGTCAACATGCTACCAAGGAAAGCAAAAAGCTCTGCACAAAAAACTTCACGAAAATCCACAGGAGCACTGTCCTAATTGTAAAAGACTGGGGTGACTCAAATGTCCATCACCTGGTAAATGGCCAAACCAGATGTGGTATATTGTTACAGGAGCTAACTCAGGAAGGAGTGACATGGTAACAGGTTACAACCTTCAAAACAGCATCCCAACAGATATAAGCCGATCCTACAAAATATGAAATGCTCTGAGTCTATTTACATGAACTATCCACAACAGGCAAATATATCAAAACAGAAAGTCGATGAGCAAGTGCCCAGCAAAGGAGAGAATGTGGGTGACCCCCAACATGCACTCATGTATACTGACTGTACAAAATAATGACTTTCATCGTGATGCTTTCATAGATGTATATAGTGTGCTTTCATCACAGAAGATCTTTCTGGAGCAATGAAAAGGTTGTGGATTTATGTCATGGTGACGGTCACATGACTAAACAAAACAAAGGTCAATTTGCAACACGTGGCCATGATGCTGTACAAACTGTATCTTAATAAAACTGTTACTTTATGGGATCACATCAGCACAGTGGTGCACACTTGTAATCCCAGCACTTGGAAAGGAGAGGCAGGAGGATCAAGTTCATGGCAGGTCTCAAGTACATAAAAGGTTCTAGGTCAGCCTCAGGGGCAAAAGACTGCCTCAAAACAATACCACCACCACCACCACCAGCAGCATGCTTGCACACAGACACGTGCACCCACGCACATGCACACATCAATTCCTTTACTAAACTCCTCACACTTTCATCTTGTCAAGCATGGCACAACACTGAGCACTGCTGTTCTACACACTGTACTCAAAGTCATCACTAGGAAACAGCCAAGTGCTAAGCTGTAATGTGGAGAGCTCAATGCTGTGCAGGCTCCCAGCCCCTCTCACCATCCTCCACACAGCTGTTCTTTCATGGTCTCCAACTTGCTTTCAATAATTCTGTGAGCAATCATGAAACAACAGAGTAGGGCAGGAAGACTTTGTGAAGTAAAGGCCCAGTGAGGAGCAGCAGGTGGCCAGGGGCCCTTAAACCGAGGCTACTTTTGAGGTTCCTCCTCCCATACCCCCTTGCAGGACACAGTCTTGCATTCCTATTTTTAAATATTTTACTTACTATTTTTATTTTATGTGTATGTATTGCCTGAATGTTGTTTAAGTGCACCCATGTCATGCAATGCCCATGGAGGTCAGAAGAGGGCACCAGATCCCCTGGAACTGGAGTTACAGACCGTTGCTAGCTACCACATGGGTGCTGGAACTGAACCCAGGTCCTGGGCAAGAGCAGCCAGTGCTCCTAACCGCTGAGCCATCTTTCCAGTCCCCACTGTCTTCCCCTCTTAAAGATCCACAGCTCCAACCACATTAAGTTTACTGTCCACAAAAAGGAAAGGAAATTAAGCCAGCCTACACACCTTAACTATAAGACCTCAGGAGATCCTGGTACCCCACCCTGAGCCTAAGAACGCCCATAGGACAAAGAAGACACAAACCACTTGCATTCTGGACGGCATGCTTTGCACAATTCAAGGCCCACACGTCTGACAGTTACAATACCCTACTCCTCATGCATCAAGGCTGACTGGCCAGGACCACTGGCCTGTCTGTAGGTACAGTGAACATTTTCTGTGCAAAAAGTTTAATCACTATAGTAACTAAACATGAGAAACCCATTTAAGAGCTAATTTTTTTTAATTTTGTATTGCGCATGCACGTGCGCACACGTGTGCGCGCGCACACACACATACATGCCACAGCCCACATGTAGCGGTCAGAAAACAACTTGCAGGAGTCAGTTCTCTCTTCTCTCTTTTTTTTTTTTAATAAATAATTTATTGAGAATTTCATACATGCATATAAGGTGTTTTGCTCAAATCCATGCCCACTCCCTCCCCTCCAACTCCTCCCATATCTCCCCATCACTTTTTTCTGATAACTTCATGTACTCTTTCTTCTTCTTTGAATTGTTTTATGGGGCTTTTTGCTACTCTAACATTCCCCTCTCTGAAGAGTAACCCTAAAATCTTTTAAGGATTAGATAAAAGCTCCCAAATATTTTCAACATTTTTGGCCTTTGGAACAGAGTATGTTGCTAAGAGGCCCAAGGACATTTTGAGTTTTAGCCAAGAAACTGGCTACTTTTCTTTGGGGTCTTTTTACTCTAACTGCCTAGCCAATTCCTACCTCCTATTCTTATCACGCCATCCTCTGAAGGGGTTACCCAAATTGCCAGTAGAGAATAGGGATGCAGACAGCTCTGGCTTCTACCATGCTGAACAGGGACGCAGGGTGAGGCAATTGGAGTACCCCTTCAGTGGGTCTATCTAAAACACTCCCAAATTGCATAACTCTTATCTCTAGGGGAAAAGAAAAGAAAGTCCTTGAATCGTGACTAGGAGATGTGGAGAAGTAAAGGTAAGAGTAATCAGCATTACAAGTTCTAGACAGTGAACTAGAAAAAAGTCAGAACAGGGCAATTTTCAAATGTTCATGAGAGTCCACTGGAATTTCCTGACAAGGGCTTCCAAAAGCATCCCTCTATTGGGTTCCTCCTCATTCTTTTGTCTTCCAAGGCTGGACTCTAGAGTGATGGATTCAGGATTTATTTTCAGGTATTTTGATATCACCACGTGGAGGCAGAATCCAGGGGCTCTCATGCAGTCCCCTGCATTCTCAGCCCCATGCCAGAGGGAGGCCAGAACTAGGCACTCTCTGGCAGTCTGCTGAGATCAGAGCTACTACACCAAAATCCCGTTCTCTCCTTTCACCATGTGGGTTCTGCCCATCAGGCTTGGTTGCAAGCACCTTTTACCTGCTGAGCCATGGGACCAGTCCACAGCACATTTCCTTCCACACTGCGTAATGGAGCCAGTGTGAGCTGCCGAGACCCCCACTGCAGGGCCAGAGCCCTCCTCACACAGTCTCCTCTTTGTTAATTCCACGAAGTAACAAACAGGTCCTAACCAACCTGCCACCAGGGTAACACCTGGCCTATGGACCCAAAGCAAGGAGCTAGGGGGTCGGTCCCATTCTGGCTTGAGTACTTCTAGACCTCTTGAGCCATGAGAGCCCAGTCAGATAATGGCGAGCAGCAAACTAAGGTCAAGATATGCATAAGCCATGGCTGGGTGGCCACAGCAGGCTACACCTGCAATTTGAGCACTGAGAAACATGGAGAAGCCATCTGCCAGGAGAGGCAGAGGAGACACAGAGCTTCCCAAGTGGAATCCCAGCTCAGCCAAGGAGTCTCTAGAGAACACTTCCAGTGGAGATACTACAGGGACAGCTCTCACACTGTCTCGCTCCCTTCATACCTCTCCCAGAGGCTGAAGCTGACTGCACTCCTAGACTATAACTCCCCCACCTGGCTTTTCCAAAGTGCCTGGGTTTCTTGCAATCCAAACTGCTCTTTTCTTGAGACAGGATTTCACTATATATCCCTGGCTGGTCCACACCCTATGACGTAAACCTGGCTAGCCTAGAATTCCTAAAAAGCCTCTTCCTCGGCTTCCCAAGTGGTAGATTACAGGTGTGAGACATCACCCTAGGCTTTTTTTTTTTTTTTTTTGGAGACAGGGTCTCCCTGTAATCCCAGCTGGCAAGAACTCGCTGTGTAGACCAAGAGATCTGCCTGCCTCTGCCTCTGCCTCTGCCTCTGCCTCCCAAGTGCTGGGATTATGAGCTATGCCACCACGCCTGGCCTTAGCTTTCTGGTTTTTTTAATGGTAGTAAGACACACCCAATCCACAATGTGCCATTTTAGCCACTTTTGAGCATCTGACCTGGTGGCAGAAAGTGCCCACAGTGCACCCCTCACCATGACTTCCTTCTTTAGGAGCATTCAGAAACACCATGGGTTTTGTTTGTTTGTTTGTTTGTTTGTTAACCAATAGTTCTACTTCTGCTCCCTCATCAAATGGCAAGGGCAGGAAACCTCAGAGGGTGAGGCTGGGGGTGGGGCACACAGCAAAGAGCGTGTGCTAAAACTCAGAGCAGCACCAGAGCAGTTACTTCCATCCCAGGTTCCTCCAGACATGGCCAGAGAGGCCAGAGAAACTAGAAATATGTGGAAGACAGACAGAAGCTGTCAAGGATGTGCAGCCCAGTTCCAGGGGTCACCCCACACACCTGCATCAGGAGGCACTCACACCAACCAGCAATGGGTCTTTAGAATACTCTGACTCAGTACACAAAAGCCCATGTCCCTTCCTGCCTGAATGCCTGCAGTAAACTTCTGGGCTCTAAATTTGGTCAAGTAATCTGTGATCAATTTCTGGAGGACCCCTAGGAAGACAGACAAGCACTTCACAAGCTCTGAGTACCCACTCACCACCTTTCCACTCGTTAGAGCTTTCTTTTTAGCACAACAGCCTCCATCAATAAAACTAAATGAGGAGAAACCTCCATGAAGCTTTGTCAAAGCAAATAATTCAGGCAGCGGAATAATGGAAAGGAAGCAGCGAATGTTTACAGCAGCAGGAACTTGAACTTGCCCCTGTGTCTTTAAATACGAAAGAAACTTTCGAGAAATGAATCATATTCAAGGCCTCCCCAAATGCCAGGCCTGGAGCAGCCCAGGGAGAATGTCCAAGTGAAGATTCTATACTATTGATCAGAGCAGACCACGGAGACTCCCCAACCCACACGAGTTTAATAGGGAGAGTCTGCATTTACTGAATTACTAGCAATCAATACATTTTAATAACAGTTATATTAATTAACTCCAAAAAACAGAGCTAAATGAATATTAAATACTACCTGGACAGAAAATGTCTGAGGTTAGCAAATACCTTTTCATCTGCAGTCATATATAATTTAAGTCTGTTTTCCGAAACTATGAATCCTCATCCATACCTGGGTAAAGTCTTCAAATCCGCCATAGGAAATGACCAGGAAGACTGACCGTTTTAATGCTGGACACACATCTTCAAAAAAACCTCAACAGTTTTGCACTCTTTAATGTGAGCACATTAAACGTGGCACACGTGTAAAGAAGGAAAACACCTCCAGTATGCACCGCAAGTGGCACGGAGACACCGCAGGGGTTTCCTTCAATGTCTTCCTACACGGCTACAGCCTACACATTCAACCTGACCTGGTAAGGACCTCAAAGGCAAGCGTGACACAGGGCAGCCCAGTTTTGGCAAAGCAGCTACAATGTAAACCCTATACATCCAACTTCGCCTTCTTATCATCACAGCACAGAACGGTGAGAACTCACTGGGGTCATTTCTAGGACAATCTCCTCAAAATCATTACTAACTACTTCACGCCACAGAGCCAAGGTCTCAGAAAGGCAAGCTGGGCAGTGGGGTCAGGACAGAGCGGAACGGAGAACTATCTGACCAGCAGTAGGAGGCCACAGAGACATCACAGGGGTGGCAGCAGAGCCCACAGGAAGCACACTGCTAGCTCGTGGCCCTCGGCCAGCCTACCCTGCTGCCGAAGGAAAGCGTGCTGTTCGGGAACCAAGGGGGTTTGTGCTAAGAAGCCTCTAGGGGCTGAGAGCCTCCGTGGCCTGAGGACTGACCTCCACTGCTTGCTTCAGGGTAGGACAAGGAAGACAATGTGATGCCACAGGACACTTCCAACACGTGAGACCTAATCACCACAGCCTACACCTTTCCAGAAATACCAGAGATACAGTTTTGAAGATTACAAAGTCTTTATCGTTAGATACTCTTTTGTTGGAGCCAGTAATTCAGCTCTGAGAATAAGAGCACTTGCCACCAACCCTGACGACCCGAGTTCACTCCCTACATAGAGCTGCTTCCAGCAACTTGTCCTCTGACTGCCACATGCCTCCACCCCACCACATAAGTAAGTGTTAAATGTTTTAAATATCAAAACTATTTCTGGGGCTGGAGCGGTGGCTCAGCAGTTTAGAGTGCATACTCCTCTTACAGAGGACAGTTTGGTTCCCAGCACCCAGATCAGGGGGCTCACAACCACCTGTGTCAACTCCAACTCCAAGGGATCCACCACCCTCTTCTGTCTCCAGTTACTGTGAGCAGGCGCAGGTGCAGGCGCAGGCGCGCGCACACACACACACACACACACACACACACACACACACACCCGGGGGGGGGGCAAACATGCACAGAATTTAAAATTAAAAATAAAATCTTTAAAAATAACTTCTTTCTTCAATGTTACAAATAGGGCTGGGGTATGGCTGAGTAGTAGAGCACGTGTTAGCATCCAGCAGGCCCTGCATCTCCTCCCCACACTGCAGGGGGGAAACTATGTCCATATAATTTATGTATGTATATAATATATACACATACACAAACATATGTATATGAATAAAGAGTATACAACCCCATAATGTATATTATAAATAGATTCCTCCTTATAAATCATATTTAAATAATACCAAAACTACCTCTTAGGAAAGATAACAAATGTCATATGCTCCTTCAAATGCATATCCAGAGCTGTTTTGTTTTTGCCTAGTACAGCTACTTAAAGAAAACTGCTAGCTCACAGATAAGCCACTCATCTGTGACCCTTCAGACACCCAAGTTCAACCTAAAGCTCTAGTTCCATTTAAGGATACAAGCAAACAGTATTGGTGAGTGTCTGTCCCATGTCTTAAAAAAACCTCCAGGGACTGGGGAGATGGTGCGATCAGTGAAGTGCTTGCTCTGCAAGCATGAGGACCTAAGTTCAGATCCCCAGCACCCACATAAAAGCTGGGCACAACAGCAAAAGCCTGAAACCCCAGGGTAGACATGTGCCAATACTTGGGCTCTCTGGCCAGCCAGTCTAGTCAATCAGCTAGTTCCAGGTTCAGTGAGAGATGGTCTCAAAAAAATAAGCTCTACCCATTAGTGGAATGAAACAGAGGTAGACACTCCACCCAAGTCAACTCCTGACCTCCACTGGAGCACATGTGCATATGCCCTCAATATGGACACACATGGACATATACACACAAAAAAATAAAATTTAAATTTAAAAAACTATCTGCAGAGAAACAGGTATACTGGCAAGGCCTTGAGTTCAATCTTCAGTGTGTATGCACACACACAGACACACACACACACACACACACACACACACACACACACACACACGGTTAGGAGAAACACTTTTGTTTTTGATGTGTATGAATGTACTACCTGCATGTATGTAAATGCACCCGTGTCATGCAATGCCCACAGAGGTCAGAAGAGAGCGTCGGATCCCCTGGAACTGGAGATATAAATGGTTGCTAGCCGCCATGTGGGTGCTGGGAATCGAACCCGGGGTCCTCTGGAAGAGCAGTCAGTGCTCTTAACCGCTGAGCCATCTCTCCAGTCCTGAGAAAGACAGGTTTTAATGGAAATGACTACAGTTCACATTACTCAGTACATAGTACTCTAACCAAGAACTGAGCTAAAATGGTACTTCTACATGTAACACATTTTATTTCTAAATCTTTTTGGCAATTAAATAACCAGAAAAATCAGCAAACCCCCAAGAAAGTGGAGAAAATGAACTTTTTACAGTTCACTGTTCATCAACCACAGACTTGAAAGATGCCAGAGGTCAGGGCCCAGCCTCCAGCCTGGGCTGCAGAGGAAAATGCCAAACCAGATTTCTTCAAGAGCTATTCTCATTGGTACTAAATTACAAGTAGAGACCTCCCTGGAGGAGAGGCTCAAGTCCACAGCTACATGAGTGTCCATTCAGGGACATGAATCAGGACAAAGGATGCTCCCTCCACCAGTTCCACAGCACAGTATATCAAAATAGAAAGCATTAAAGCTACAAAGTAATCAGGTTGTTTAAAATATATCAAGAGTAACAATGCTGAAAAGAAATTCAAGCACATTCCAGTAGTAATTTGAGAAGAACATAATTTAATCTCCAGGCCTAATCTCTTTGAAATGAAGTAGAATCCTTCAATTCAGACAAATGATAAAATAAATACTACTTTATAACAAAGGCAGCATAGCACAGCACTCTGACCTTCCAGTAAGAACAAAATCATGTGTCAGTACGTTCACACACGGTTCAATCCATGAGACCATGAGATAACCCGACTGGCCGCTTTAGATTTCAATCTGTCTGGCCAGAACCTTATCCAAACTGCACTGATGCAGACCAGCAACTACAGTGTTATCAAAACAACTTTGGCGTCTTATCTTTTCTTTACCTTTTATCGCCGATTTACGGGCTGACTGGTGGTAAGCTGATTTGTGCACGTGCCAGTGTTGGTTCAGGGTACACAACAAGAGGCTGGAAGCTCCAAATTCATGAATGAAAATGGTGACGTCACAGCTCAGCTCCCAGCAGAGCCTGGAGCATGTGAGGAAAGTGTGGGTCTTCTGGGACGCTAAGTCACCAGGTCATTTAATAAAGAAGGTAAACGCAGCAGCCCTTTTTGTTCAGAATGAAGAAAGGACAGCAGAGAAGAGAACACTGGATTTACCTCTGCCCTGGACAGAAATAAAACACACACCTGCGAGAGGCAGGAAGAGGCCGCTCTACACTGAGCTGTTCAGAGTATCAGAGCTGGCAGCCAGACCTTCCAAAGACTCTGTCAGCTCTAAACAAGCAGGCACCATCCTTCAAAAAGCACATGTGCCAGCCTGGCTCCGCCCCCAAGACGCGAGTAAGTAGTCCTGAAAGCAGCAGGTACGAGGGTGCTTTACTGCTATTTTTATGTGGGGGGAAATGCTTTTATCAAATGATGTAAACTAATAAAAAGAAATGACAAAACTCTGATTTACTCAGAACTAATTAAAGGAGCTAATGGAGACTGTTCACATCTTTCATCTCTTGGCAGAACTGAAAAATTAGCGATATTAACTTATGGGAAGTTTAAACACAACTTTCTAAAATCCTCTTATTGGGACACCTAAGTCACTGATTCCTAGATCCTTGTACTCTCTGAGAAATTTATTATTACACCCTTAGAAAATGGCAGTGACCCTCAGATCCTTCCAACCTCTGGAAAGCACAAAACTACAAGGACATCCTTACTAAGCACTCACACAGCTTAAAATAGCCATTCACCCAAAATGGATTTTTGTTTAATTTAAGCAATAAACAATTTTGCCAATAAACATTTTAAAAAGATCTTATTAAGTTAAAATGAAAACAGGCCAGTTTTATCTGGAAATCTAAAATGTTAAGCAATCGGCCCACATTGCCACCACAAATATCTTTGATAGAACATCACTACCCCCTTGTGGATTTGCAATAAAAAATCCTTATCTTGACTCTATTTTTCAAAGGTTCCATTCTGCTGAACTTCCATCAAACTTTACATTTTCCACACTAGAAACTGCTATTTTATTTCAAGTACTTTCTAAAAAGAGGGGAGACACATTTGAAAAGAACCAAGCCCTTCAACTTCTTGGTGATGGAAATGCCCACTTGGGGGTGTAGAAACAGTCCATACTTACTTGGACCATCAATTATCCTTCCAATTATGACTTGAAGATTATTTTTAACCATAAACGGGTAATTATTTCACTGCAGCATCTTTTTCCTTCCTATGATAAATTTCATGTTTTGCATCAATTTCTTAATATCACTCCCAAATGGTTTGCTATCCAGAATGCCTAGGACACCAATGGGGCAAACTGACTCCTCGGGAAGGGACAAAAACTAAGCCTGAAACTGTCTTAAATAATCCTTAACCTTAGTCACATGCTTCAGAAATGACCCCTGGCAGTCTCACTCAACCCTGACATAAGAGAAATATGTTCTTCAAAATTGTCAACACAAGCTATCTTTTATTTTTTATTATTATTTTTAGTTGAAAAAGTAACCTTGGCTGGGCGTGGTGGTGCACGCCTTTAATCCCAGCACTTGGGAGGCAGAG
>NW_008358859.1:1363761-1370981 GCF_000622305.1 Nannospalax galili | reverse complement strand
TCTGTGAGTTCAAGGCCAGCCTGGTCTACACAGTGAGTTCCAGGACAGCTGGGGCTACAGGGAGACCCTGTCTCAAAAAGACCGAAAAAAAAAAGTAACCTGAGCCAGACAAGGAAGCACGTCCCTGTAAATCCCAGCACTTGGGAGGCAGGTTCAGGGTGATTCTCAATTACACAGTGATTTCAAGGCCAAACTAGGCTACATGACACCCTGTCAAAAAAGGGGGTCAGAAAGACAGGGAGATACAGACAGCTAGAGAAGGCGGGAGTGCTTCTGGATGTATCTGCACACAGTTCTAACATGATATACAAACATATCTCACTGACAGACTAAACAGGCTTACACACCTGGTTCACCCACCATTACAGACATCCCTATAACCACGTGCAGTGAAAGAGTCACAACGGCCTGCACTGTCACCACTGGAAGTCAGCACCCGTTCTCTCACATACACAGAACTCTAAGGGAGCACAGTACTTAACTGTTGCCAGTACTCATTAGGTGAGAATAAACAGGGAAAAATAAGCCACTTGCAGGTGTGACCTTGTGGTAACTGAAAAGGAAAGACAGAAGAGATACTGCACAGTTTACTGAGAGGATGCAAAAGCCATTTAGATGATATCCAAAGGTACCAGGTGTGTCCCAGCCCAAAGCTGGTGACTAAGGTGCAGTGCAGGAGCAATCAGAGCGAGCCTCCAGGATGGTTTGCTTTATTGGGGTTTATTCTGTTATGGGTATTGTTTCTAGATGTTTCTTTGGCAGGGAGGGGGTTAGTTGGCATGAGGAAGTAAAAGGTACGTATAATGCTGTTTACTCACTGAGTCTCCTCCAGGCACTGCCATGTTTAACACTGGGAAGAGCTCAGTCTCAAATGCTTCTTTCAAGGCCTAATACTGTGTACAAAACCGTCCGGTAGAAAGCAGAGGGAAGGACACAGCTCAAGCCCGCATGCCTCCTTCCAAAGGTTTCAGGAAGGGATCTGTTTCATGACTTGAAAGGCTTAGCTAAATCTAAAGGGGAAGAAAAGAGTGGTTTTGCTTTTCTAGAAGAGCAAGGACTCATGCAAAAAGCACACACAACCACTTCAGCATGAGCAGAGCTGGGCATGCATGCACACCTTTAGTCCCAGCACCCAGGAGGCAGAGGCAAGCAGAGTTCCCCAAGACTGAGGGGAGCCTCATCTGCACAGTGAGTTCCAGGCCAGCTGGGGATACAGGGAGACCTTGTCTCACAAACAAAGCAAAGCAAAGAGTGAGCACAGAAGAAACTTCTGGTCCTTCCATCCAGGCCAGCGGATCACTTAAAAGTAAAGAGCATTCCTCTGAAAAAAAGGCCCAGGAAATTAATGTGACTAGCACTAGGGTACAGAGTAATGAGGTTAAAAAAATGCTCAAGAAACATTACCAATCTTTACTCATGACATCCTGCAAGCAAAAGTGGTCTCCACACAATGGTGCTCAAAGCAGAAAGATGCCAGGCAACCTCAGAAACACTGTTTCTGAACACACAGGGGGACCTTTACTTTGAACATAAGTATTAAATATCAGAATGCTAGACACTGTGAGTGTGTGTACAGACATGACAAGTACTATAGGGTGAAACTATCTCTATGAATTCACACACTCTCCAGTGTAGACCATCTCTATGAATATACTCTCCAGTGTAGACCGTCTCTATGAACACTCTTCAGTGTAGACCATCTCCATGAATACACTCTCCAGTGTAGACCATCTCTAGGAAAACTCTCCAGTGTAGACTGTCTCTATGAGTACTCGCCAGTGTAGACCGTCTCTATGAACACTCTCCAGTGTAGACCATCTCCATGAATACACTCTCCAGTGTAGACCATCTCCATGAATACTCTCCAGTGTAGACCGTCTCTGTGAGTACTCTCCAGTGACATAATGGTAACAATCACAGGACTACCAAAAACTACATCTGTGGATGGCAAAAATGAAAGGATGTGACAGTGTCTGAACAGCCTGTGTCCTGTACCTGGAAGACGACGCTCTACAGTCAGGAGAGCAATGGCCCATGCTCCTTCATCACATGGACAGGCAGCAGAACTAGCCTCACCCACACACCTAAGACTGCGGACAGTACTAGATGAAGCAGAGGAACAGCAAGAGAGGGTCCCAGACTTCCTGTAAATGAAGGCTCCAAATGACTGGCACAGTTGTTAGCAGTGCCCAAAGAAATGCACTACAACCAAACCAAAGAGATAGACAGAAGCTGGACAAATGCAGCAAAACACATTTCCAAGGTCCACGTGGGAAGCTCAGAAGCCTGAAGGGCAGCATTTTACTCCAGACATCCACATCCAGCTATTACCATCGCTATCCCCTTGCTGGGACTTAGAGCCCATGCCGTCTACCTATTCTCATTGAAGTAAGAACGCCTTGTCTACAGGACAACAGAGTGTGAACAGTCTGCTCACTGAAAGACAGAAAGGCAGTATACAGATAATAAAAGCTCCTTAGGTAGGGAAGGGAGTTAAGGGAAAAGGTTGGGGGGTGGTGTCCTAATTAACAGATGAAAAGAAAACCATACTTCAGAGTAACTTTTAAGACCATCAACATCACGGTGTAGGTCTCAGTCATATCAAAAAAAAAAAATCTGAGGCTAGTCATCAAAAAAGATACAAATATCAGTACTATTAGAAACCATAACGAATGAAAAGTCAAAAAAAAAGAGTAAGAGGTCACATAATAAAACAGTGCTCGCACCAGAATATTCGGGCACGTGGCCACAGAACCACTGACCAGCACTAGACCCGACTGTTAACACCTCCTGGCAGCAAAAACGAAGCAGCAGCTCACGCTCTGCTTAATGCAGGAGAGCAACAACCACCCTAATCAAGAAGATACTGTTCAAACTTCTCAACAGAAAGATGTGCCTGATGTTATGTTCCACATGGTACCAAGTGTATAATGCTGCTATTTAAATGTTTAATAAGCATTCCAAACAATCAGGGCTCTAAATGACCTAAAAGTTAAGTCTAGACAATCACATTATAAGGTTGACTCTACTTTTTTCTGCGCGCGCGCGCGCGCACACACACACACACACACACACACACACACACACACAGAGTCTGGAGGAAAGCTGTTAAATGCCTCTCCCAATACACCCTCAGCCTTTTCACCACCCCCACTCTTGCAGGGAGAAGGGAAAAGCTCTGCAGTAGAGTACACTATTGAAGTACAGTTTTGTAAGATTACAATCCAAAAAATTAAAATTCAGAAAAAAATCTTAGAAGACTTTGTTATTACAGACAAGTACCAGGCACACTGAAATGTCCCAGACTAAAAGACTAGCGAGACCCACAATATGGTCTCAAGCAAAGTCACATTACCCTCACCCCCAGATCCTCGCAGGCAGAAGATCCCCAGGAAAAGCCTAGTGAAGGGCTGCAGCAGTCGGAGTTCAGACTCCACAGAGAAGGTGCCACCAGGTTCATACTCAACGCAGAAGGGCCAATGGGCAGAACTGTGGGGGAAGAGCCTGGGAAGAGCCTCTTCTGCTGCTTCCACAACCAAGTGCAACTGCACAGAGTGCTCTCCAAACTCTAGGAAATGGGACAGAATGTCCCAGAGCAATGATGAAAAACCATGAGGAGCAGGAGACTGCATTGTAGATGGGTTCCCTTAATCACAAAGAATTCAAATCCCACCAGGACACAAGAAACCCAGTCTGACCACAGAGCTAAACAACTTCCAGACTCTAGAATGAATCATTTTAAGGGGGGAAAAAAAACCCTTAAGACCACCACAGTCTGAAAATCAGAGAAACAGAAAATGTAGCTGAGCTGGGCATGGCTGCCTAAGTCCAGGATTTCAGAATTTGGGAGGCTTAGAAGGACTGATGCAAGTTCAAGGCCAGCCTGTTCTACACAGCTAATTCCAGGCCAGCCTGAGCTACACAATGTGACCCTATCTCAGAAAAAGTGGTAATAATAATTTTTTCTAATTATAAAGAAGGGAAAGGTGGCTGAGCACAATGCAAATGAGAGTGATGCTACCCTTTGGAAAAGGAAAGCTGACCCAATGTGACCTTGAGGAGACGCTGCTGTGCACCTGTCAACATGCGGCATGGCATCCACTACAGGTTGAGCTGGAAAAGCCCAGGCTTTCCCAGAAGCAGGTAAGTCAAGTCTTCAAGAAGACAAGGGAAGAAGTAGTAATCCCACCTTTCCCAAAACCCTGGGGAATGAGGGGGTCACGCTCTGACAGAGAGATGTAAAAAAGCAAAGTGATTAGGTGACCCAGGTCAGCCTAGCTAACTGTGGGAACACGAGGAGGAGGCACAGCTGACTTCCAACCATCCAGGGCAGCGACAGTAAGCACAGCCTTGAGACCAAGAGGAGCCTAACTTCAGCCAAGAAGTGCTCCTCCGTGAACTTCCTACCTCTTCCCCTGCAGCCCAGTCCCAAGCATCCTGTAGAACAGGGAAGACCCCCAAAGGCAGTCAGTGGCCTGGAGACATGCATGAAGAGCCACCACCAGAAAAGAAGGACGACTCTGGGTCTACATTAACATATACCACAGACATTCAACTCTTGATTTTTTTCAAGGTTCACTCACACCCATAAAATACCCAACCCCCCCATACTGACTACAGACACAGAATTTTAAAAATTGCTTAAAAATGAAAAAGACGCATATACACATATACATGCAAGCACCCAGAAAAGGAAATTCAGAGCAAAAGCTCTGCTTTCTGGCCATGGGTGCTGTGCTGAAAAGCCCAGCCCACTCAAGAAATCAAGGTGAAGGGCTCCCTTGCTAGAAAAGCGCTTAGAGAGAGGAAAGTCTCCCCCACAGAGCCTGTCAAAAAGTAAGACTTCACCACTGAGTGACAGCCATGAGGGAAGGAGCAGCAGAGATGGTGGCGAGCCACTGACCAGAGCCAGAGCTGCTGAGATAACACTCAGCGGCCTCCGAGGACCTGGAAAACTTGCCACCCTCACGTGAGGGCCCCGCACTTTCCCAGAGGCACCTTTTTCTAATTTCACAACCTCCCTGACTCCACTGGCCAAAACGCAGCAGGGACACACTTGTGGCCATTCGTTTCCAGTCTGTCAGAGAAAGAGTGTCTTCTCTGTTTCCTATCATCTGCCCAAAACAGAGAAAATCACCTTCTCCTACGCTGCAGTAAAGAAATCAAGGTAAGAACTTCTACTCCATGCAGAGTCAAGTTGAGAAGACCGTCCCTAAATCCAGAATGCCTGTCCAAGTGCTCCTTGGCAGCAACCCTCACACACACTGGGGACGTGGTGAACGGTGTGTCAGCACAGCACAGTACAAACGAAGGAGTGCTGAGAAATGGTGTTTCCCGATGATACTCCTGACTCGTCTAAGCCTGAAGTCACCCAGAGCACCACACACAAGTATATGTATGGGTGCCTACAACCCTTCATGTTAACAGTCCCCACACTCCCCAAGTGTAGCACTAGTCATCCAACCCTTCTAACTTTCTCTGCCCGTGAAGAGGATATTCTTGCACTAAGGGGTGTGTGCGATGTGTGCATGTGTGAACAAATGCACACATCGATGATGTCTGTGGTGCTAAGAGAGAACCAGAACAACAAAAAATAGAAAGCAATCAAATCTCCGCTTTGCCTGAAAGGTACAAGAGCCAAAGAAATGCTTGGATCACAACAGAACACCACCAGGGCTGAAGGAAGGTTCTGGTAGGAGCACAAGAGCTACCTCTTCTCCAACCGCACATGGGCAACAAGGGTGTCTACACTCCCTGTTATGGACAGAAAGGCAGATGGCTCCTCCTTACCCAGCCAGCATGAATACAATTCGAGAAAATTAGAAAAAGTCAAGGTAACAGGCTCACTAGATATGGCTGACTGGGAAACATAAGCCAGAAGGGATAAGAGTTCTCCCGCAAAAAAAGAAAGAAAGAAAGAGAGAGAGAGAGAGAGAGAGAGAGAGAGAGAGAGAAGAAAGAAAGAAAGAAAGAAAGAAAGAAAGAAAGAAAGAAAGAAAATAGGAAGTTTATTTCCAAGAAAGGTTCAAAGAGAACCTTGGGAGTGGGGCTCAGAGAGGCTTTGCTCAGGAGACACCGGAAATCAAGGGCACATGACCTTTTCCCTGTGGGGTAGTGTCAACTGGTGAAGGGTGCCCTCCTAAGATGAAGGATTCAGGTGGAAGCAAAATTACATCCTTGTTTCCCTGCAAGCCAGTAGTGTGGCCCCTTTTCCTTCCAGTAGTAGGTACCACGGAAGGCCTGGCCTACATCTGACTGGGGTGCCCACCCTGGCCCAAACAGGAACTCCAAGGAGAGGGGGGGGGAAGCAGAGAGGGGAAAGAGAGGAAGGGAGAGGGAGAGAAAGGGAGAGAGGGAGAGAGAGGGAGAGAGAGAGAGAGAGGAAGAAAAGGAGAGAGGAAGAGGAAGAGAGGAAGGGAGAGAAAGAGGGAGAGGAAGAGAGAAGTGAGGAAGAGAGGGGGAGAGGGAGAGAGGAAGGGAGAGAGAGGAAGAGAGGAAGAGAGAGAGGAAAAAAGAAAGGGAGACGGGAGAAAGAGGGAGAGAGGAAGAGAGGGAGAGAGAGGGAGAGGAAGAGAGGGAAAGGGAGAGAGAGGGAGACAGAGGAAGAGAGAGGAGAGGGGGAGAGAGAGAGGAAGAGAGGGAGAGTCTAAGGGTAGACAAACAGCTGGGGAACCGAGCCCCCCGCCCCCCCCCGAAAAAGAGAGCAACTCAGAGGGTACAGAGGAAATGAGCTCACACCAGCCCAGGACGATGTACCGAGAGTGTGCAGATCTGGAAGTGTCTCCCTTCCTACCGAGATGACTTCAGAGCCGCACAGGCCCCCACGCGCCGCTGGGCGAGAAAAGAAGGAAGAGGACAGGAAGCCCGGGTCCCCTCGTCCTGGCAAAAAAGGGGCGCCTAGAGCGCAGAGCCCCCCGCCCCCGGGATGCCCAGAAGGGGCCGGGCTCAAACAGACCCCAGTGTCAGGCGAGGTCACGGAAGGTAAAGGGCACGGCAGTGTGGACTGCCTCACTCCCCACAGGCACCAGACCCCACCCTCCCGGCGGGGGGGGGCGGTGCAAGGGCAAGGTGGCGAGTGCCGGGTGCGAGGGGCGGGGATGCTGCGCAGGCCCCCCGCCCTGCCCCGGTGCGAAGGGGGAGGGGTCACCGGGCCGCGGCGAGGGGCGCCCGGCAGGACGGGGTCCCCCTGGCGGGGATGCAGGCGGGGACCCCTCGCCGGC
>NW_008358859.1:1306685-1363169 GCF_000622305.1 Nannospalax galili | reverse complement strand
CCCCGCCGCCGCCGCGCACCCGCCCTGGCCCCGCCCCGCGGCCCACGCACAGTGCCGATTGGGCGGCGTGACTGCCACTCATCGCCGCCGCCACCAATCGACGCGCGGCAGGGGTCTCACTACTCTCCGGGAGGAGCGTCCCATCCGGCCATTCCATTGGCTGGTCGCCACCCCACGGACTGAGCTAATTGGTCAGGAACCCCCGCCCCCGCCCCGCCCACTCCCAGGAAAGCCCGCCCTCCGGACCTAAACAAAGCTCCCCAGTAGCCCGACCCCGGAAGGGCGACCCAATCAGGACGGGGCGGACGCGGAATATTTCCTCGAGGCCGAGACGTGGTGTTTTGATTGGGCGTCACGGCCGTGTTTCCCAAGCCGTCCAGACCAATCAAAGGGGGTTCCCGGAACTCGGGAACGGCGGTGGGAAGCCCCGCCCCCGAGCGTGACCGTCATGAGGAAGGCGCTCGCTCATTGGCGCGCTGGGGCTTTTCCCGCGTGCTCCCGGGGCTGAAGGACGTTCCCGGGGAAGCCGCTGCCGGCGCGTGGGGGTCCCGGGGGCTGTGGAAGACGCGCCGGGATCTCGGGGATCCCGCGGCCCGGCGCGCCCGGGGAGCGAACGTGGGGGTTGCGCCGCGGCGAGGCGCCGAGGCGATGAGGCCGCCGCTCCCGGGCCCCAGAGCCACGAATCCGGGCGTCGCTGCCTACCGCGGGGGAGGGGCGCGCGTCCCGTCAGGCCCCGCCTCTCAGGACGGTCCCGCCCTTTCCCGCCCGGCTGGCTCCGCCCCCAGGCAGGCCCCGCCCTCCCGGCCAGCGCCACGTCCCCACAGCCGCCTGCGCCCGCCTTCCGCTCCCGCCCCCGTGTGCTCCGTTGTCCCCTTTTCCAGCGGCTTAAAATACTGAAACTTTATTTTGGTCACGTTGCCCATGTGACCGGCGGAGCAGATGAGTCATAGGTGCCTCGTCCCAGGCTGAGGCCGCTCCGCCCAGCCCGGGGAACGCTAGACCTCGGCGTGCCGGCCCCGGTTCCGGGGTGCAGCGAGTTTCCTCACCGTCCTCCCCGGACTCCGGTACGGGCGCCCGCTGCACCTACGCGGAGTGCGGCCGGGGCCCCTCACGACCGCGGATCACCCGGCCAAGTGTAGCTGCAGCTGCCCTGCAAGCCGGTCCACATGTGGACGAGCACGCCCCGCGCACACCAGCCCCTGCCAGGACAGCTGCACCGTGCAGCGTGCCCGGTGCTACATGCCCGGTGTAGCAGGCACGGTGCAGCATGCCCGGTGCAGCGATGCTCTCCAGAGACGTGCAAGACTTCTGCACGTGGACAGCGGAGAGGAGAGAGGAAGGGAAGGAGGAAGGGAGGTGGGCGAACGGCTGAATGCAAGGCGTTCTTAAACTTGCACGGTTTTATGTCAAAACGTTTGAGTCCTCGACAATTTTCCCCCTTTTCTTCTGTCACTGAAAACTGGTAAAACCAGTGAAAAGTCGATCGAGTGTTTCGGCGTTAAGATTGACTCAGAGTGAATTCTGTGCCAACCCTAACGTGTTCTTTTTCTGGTGTTCACCACTGAGAATTTCTTAGGTTGTTCCAGAAATAAAGATATCCCAAAAGAATGTTTTGTATTGTACACTCGTTCCTCAACAAACTTTAATTTTATGAGCCTCAAAAAATGTGGAATTTTAACAACTAGGGTATAATATTTTATCGATTAACATTCTTAATAGCACCTATGTTGACGATTTGGGTGCTGAAACGTGTTCTTGGAAGTGCTGGCGCGTTGTAAATTAGTATAACCCTTTCGAAAAGCAATTTTACAGTATGTGTTAAAAGCCATAAAAATGTCTGCATCTTTTGACCCAGTAATCTTACTTCTGAGAATCAATTCTAAAGAAATAACACCAAATGAAAAAAAAAACAAAAAACGTGCTTGGTGTATGAAGGTATTCTTCACCAATCACTATTTATTACAATAACAAAAAAGTGAATGATGGGGGCTGGAGAGATGGCTCAGGGGATAAGAGCACATACTGATTTTGCAGAAGCCCTGGGTTCAGTTCAGCATCCATGCTTGGGGACTCACAACCACCAGAAAGAAACTCCTGCTCCAGGGGAATCCAGTGGTGCCTTCTGGCCTTGGAGGGCACCTGCACTCATGTGCACATATACACAGATACACATACAAAACTAACTCAAAAAAAAAGTGGATGTATCAAAATGTACTAATAATATTTAGCAGGTGAATTGTGTTTATCCAGTCAACTTTTTGATAGCCATAAATGTCAGAAATGGAAAACTCACCCGTAGTTGGGAGAAGGAAATATTCAGAATTATGGTGTTCACTTAAAAATATAATGGAATGATAGATATAGAAAACTGCATCTGAGAGCTGGGGATATGGCTCAGTTGGGAGACTGCTTACCTAGCAGGCATGATGCTCTGGATTCCAGCCCAAGCATAGAACAAACCCAGCATGGTGGCACAGGCAAGTAATCCCAACACTCAGACCCTGGAGGTCGGAGGATCAGAGAAGTTCAAGGTCATTCTCAGCTACATAGTAAGTTTGAGGCCAGCCTGGGATACATGAGACTCTGTCTCAAAAAAGAGACAGGGCCAAGCATAGTGGCGCATGGCTTTAATCCCAGCCCTCGGGACGCAGAGGCAGGTGGATCTCTGTGAGTTCTAAGGCCAACCTGGTCTACATAGTGAGTTCCAGGCCAGCTGGGGCTACGGGGAGACCCTGTCTCAAAGAAAGAGATGGGCGGGGGAGAGAACTACATTCATTTTGTCCAAAACTGATACACTCAAGAAATGATACAGGATTAGGAGTGATTTTTTTGTGTCTATTTTCTATAATAATAGCTACAATATGGTTATATTGCTTTTATAATTAAAAATCTTAATGAAACGTGAGGTTCGAGGCCCGGCTTAGTAGCACATGCCTGTAATCACAGCACTTGGAAGACTGAGGTAAAAGGAGAGCTGCCGGTTCCCGGCTAGCCTGAGTACAAAGTAAAACTCGGTCTGAAAAAACCAAGTGAAAGCATCATAATTGCTTTAAGCCAGTAGTGCACTCATAGCCCCACGCACACACACACACACACACACACACACACACACACACACACACACACACACACACCTGGAGTCCCAGGAGGCCAAGGCAAGAGGATCACTTGAGCCTAGGATTCATGACCAGTCTGGGCAACATAATGAGACCCTGCCTTAAAGATAATGAAAATAACAATTGTATCTTCTACATACTTTGGAGCAGATGACGAGTGAGATCCTGACAGCACAGATGAATAAAGTTGAGTATCTTATTTCAAGTCACTCACAGCCTCATGGGTTAACAGACATTAACAACAGCCAAAAAAGGCACAGTGGGAAGGCAGGAGGAGGCGACCACTGCCTCCTAGACCTCCAGAGAGTGCCACTACCATCATCAAAACCCTTAGATCATGCCATCATAGTGTGTCTTAAATGGGAGGTCAGTAGGGTATAGGGGTCTCCAAGACTCTTTCAAGGGATCTGCAAGAGCAAAAACTATTTAATTTTATTTATTATTATTATTGTTTTATGTGTAGGAGTATATGGCCTGCATGTGTTAAGTGCATCCATGTCATGCAATGTCCATGGAGGTCAGAAGGGGACGCTGGCTTCCCCTAGAACTGGAGTTACAGATGGTTATTAGCCGCCATATGGGTGCTGGGAATCAAACCCGGGTCCTCTGTCAGAGCAACCAGTGCTCTTAACCACTGAGCCATCCCTTCGGTCCCCAAGCAAAGCTTTTTCATACTGATGCTGCATCAGTCTGTCACATGTGGTCCCATGGAGTTCTATAAAAAAACCATAACATATCCTCACAACAGACTGAGCTAGAACCAGACTTTCAAAACTAATTTTTTTAAAGTGCTCTTACACCTCATTTTGTTTTGAAAATTTTAGTTATTTCTTATTAACAACATGATTTATGTTAACCTATAATGGAGTTTGTTATTCTTTTTAAGTGAACCCCTGAACTTTTAAATTTTTAGTTTTAATTTAGACAATACCTAATTCTACATAAACTCATATAAGCTAAAACCCATTAAGGCCCTCAGTAATTTTCAAGTATACCGAAGGGTTTGAGAACCCCTAAATTAGAGACTAACGTGTTGGGGGGCTAGTTAGGGGAAGGGGTTTGCTTGAGAAGGTAACCAAGAGGTGGACACTGTGGTGCACATGCCATGACACATGTGGAGGTCAGAGGGCAACTTGCATGTGTCCGTTCTCTCCCTCTACCATGTGGGTCTTGGGATCGAACTCAGATCATCAGACTTGGTGCAAGTGCCTTTAATTGCTGAGCCATTTCACCAGCTTATTTTTTGTGACAAGGCATCTCACTAAACCTGCAACTCACCAATTCAACTACATTGATTGGCCAGCAAGCCCCAGAGATCCCTGTTTCCACCTCCCTAGTGCTAGGATTACAGATGCGCATTGCCATGTTGACTTTTTGTGTAAGTGTGGAGATTGAACACAGGTCTCTGTGGTTGTGCAGCAAGCACTTTACTCACAGAGCCGTCTCTGCAGCCCTGGGATAGGTATTTTTAGTAAAGGAAGTGGCCTGAGACACCACATGAGCACATTTAACAAAGAAGGACGTGAGAAGTTCCCCTTAGCATCTGGAGAGATGGCTCAGTGGGTATAAGAGCACTTGCTGTCAAGAAAGGATCCAAGTTTGGATTCCAGCACCCACATGAAAAGCCAGACATGGCCACTTGCACCTGTAACCCCAGCACTGTGCCGGGCAGACACAGGAGGCTTGCTGGTCTTACTGGCCCCCAGCTATTCTCCAGGTTAACTGAGAGACCCTATGTCAAAAGCATAAGGGACAGAATGATAGAGTAGGACCCTCAATCTCCTGCTCTGGCCTCTGCATGCACACCTGCACACAAACATGTATTAAAACATCATGCAAACATACAGTACACAGATACAAATAATTTTTTAATGAACATTCAGTTGGCCAGTGCACTGCTCTGATTTCCTGCCAATTTTGACCCCAAGACCCCTCAAACAAACCACATTATTAATCAGAAAAAGGATCTAGAATAAATGGTTGATGTATTAAATTGTAAATTGATAACTTTTTAAAATATTTTATTTATTATTTTTTATTTTATGTGTATGAGTGTATTACCTGCATGTATGTGAGTGCACCCGTGTCATGCGATGCCACGGAGGTCAGAAGAGGGCTTCGAATTCCCCTGGAACTGGAGTTAAGGACCGTTCGTAGCCGCCATGTGGGTGCTGGGAATCAAACCTGGGTCCTCTGCAAGAGCAATTAGTGCTCTTAACTGCTGAGCCATCTCTCCAGAAATATATGTAAAAGGGCCTTCTTCCCCAATCAGCTTTCAATAACTAAGTGACTTCATTTTGACCAGGAGCAAAGAGGATAAATACGGAAGTTTCTGAGGCCTCCTCCATAGCACTGGGCTGGGATAGGAAAGTGTGGCCTTAGCCCCTTTCGGCCTAGACACTCTCCAAAGGAAAGCACGTGCCACCAGGCTCAGTTTCACCAGACCCAGGACAAGAAAGAAATGGTTCCAGGTGCACCTTCCTTATGGGCTATGAGCTAAAAGAACAATATCCAAGAGGTGTGCCTCTAATGGGATCCCCTCTTCCCTTCTTATAATTTCTTATAATTAAGGGGTTGTTTTTTAAGTTAAGATAGTTCATGCAGTTATAAGGAACAATAACTGGTCCTATAAACCTGAGGCAGGAGGAACATGATTTTAAGGCCAATCTGGGCTATGTAGCAAGACCCTTTTCTCAAAAAGATGATACATAGATGATAGATGATAGATGATAGATGATAGATAGATAGATAGATAGATAGATAGATAGATAGATAGATAGATAGACAGATAGATGATAGAGATAGATAGATGATAGATAGATGATAGATAGATGATAGATCGATAGATAGATCGATAGATAGATAGATAGATAGATAGATGATAGATAGATATAGATAGATAGATAGATAGATAGATAGATAGATAGATAGATAGATAGATAGATAGATGATAGATAGATAGATAGATAGATAGAAGATAGATAGATAGATAGATAGATGATAGATAGATAGATAGATAGATAGAAGATAGATAGATAGATAGATAGATGATAGATAGATAGATAGATAGATAGAAGATAGATAGATAGATAGATAGATGATAGATAGATAGATAGATAGATAGAAGATAGATAGATAGATAGATAGATGATAGATAGATAGATAGATAGATAGAAGATAGATAGATAGATAGATAGATGATAGATAGATAGATAGATAGATAGAAGATAGATAGATAGATAGATAGATGATAGATAGATAGATAGATAGATAGAAGATAGATAGATAGATAGATAGATGATAGATAGATAGATAGATAGATAGAAGATAGATAGATAGATAGATAGATGATAGATAGATAGATAGATAGATAGAAGATAGATAGATAGATAGATAGATGATAGATAGATAGATAGATAGATAGAAGATAGATAGATAGATAGATAGATGATAGATAGATAGATAGATAGATAGAAGATAGATAGATAGATAGATAGATGATAGATAGATAGATAGATAGATAGAAGATAGATAGATAGATAGATAGATGATAGATAGATAGATAGATAGATAGAAGATAGATAGATAGATAGATAGATGATAGATAGATAGATAGATAGATAGAAGATAGATAGATAGATAGATAGATGATAGATAGATAGATAGATAGATAGAAGATAGATAGATAGATAGATAGATGATAGATAGATAGATAGATAGATAGAAGATAGATAGATAGATAGATAGATGATAGATAGATAGATAGATAGATAGAAGATAGATAGATAGATAGATAGATGATAGATAGATAGATAGATAGATAGAAGATAGATAGATAGATAGATAGATGATAGATAGATAGATAGATAGATAGAAGATAGATAGATAGATAGATAGATGATAGATAGATAGATAGATAGATAGAAGATAGATAGATAGATAGATAGATGATAGATAGATAGATAGATAGATAGAAGATAGATAGATAGATAGATAGATGATAGATAGATAGATAGATAGATAGAAGATAGATAGATAGATAGATAGATGATAGATAGATAGATAGATAGATAGAAGATAGATAGATAGATAGATAGATGATAGATAGATAGATAGATAGATAGAAGATAGATAGATAGATAGATAGATGATAGATAGATAGATAGATAGATAGAAGATAGATAGATAGATAGATAGATGATAGATAGATAGATAGATAGATAGAAGATAGATAGATAGATAGATAGATGATAGATAGATAGATAGATAGATAGAAGATAGATAGATAGATAGATAGATGATAGATAGATAGATAGATAGATAGAAGATAGATAGATAGATAGATAGATGATAGATAGATAGATAGATAGATAGAAGATAGATAGATAGATAGATAGATGATAGATAGATAGATAGATAGATAGAAGATAGATAGATAGATAGATAGATGATAGATAGATAGATAGATAGATAGAAGATAGATAGATAGATAGATAGATGATAGATAGATAGATAGATAGATAGAAGATAGATAGATAGATAGATAGATGATAGATAGATAGATAGATAGATAGAAGATAGATAGATAGATAGATAGATGATAGATAGATAGATAGATAGATAGAAGATAGATAGATAGATAGATAGATGATAGATAGATAGATAGATAGATAGAAGATAGATAGATAGATAGATAGATGATAGATAGATAGATAGATAGATAGAAGATAGATAGATAGATAGATAGATGATAGATAGATAGATAGATAGATAGAAGATAGATAGATAGATAGATAGATGATAGATAGATAGATAGATAGATAGAAGATAGATAGATAGATAGATAGATGATAGATAGATAGATAGATAGATAGAAGATAGATAGATAGATAGATAGATGATAGATAGATAGATAGATAGATAGAAGATAGATAGATAGATAGATAGATGATAGATAGATAGATAGATAGATAGAAGATAGATAGATAGATAGATAGATGATAGATAGATAGATAGATAGATAGAAGATAGATAGATAGATAGATAGATGATAGATAGATAGATAGATAGATAGAAGATAGATAGATAGATAGATAGATGATAGATAGATAGATAGATAGATAGAAGATAGATAGATAGATAGATAGATGATAGATAGATAGATAGATAGATAGAAGATAGATAGATAGATAGATAGATGATAGATAGATAGATAGATAGATAGAAGATAGATAGATAGATAGATAGATGATAGATAGATAGATAGATAGATAGAAGATAGATAGATAGATAGATAGATGATAGATAGATAGATAGATAGATAGAAGATAGATAGATAGATAGATAGATGATAGATAGATAGATAGATAGATAGAAGATAGATAGATAGATAGATAGATGATAGATAGATAGATAGATAGATAGAAGATAGATAGATAGATAGATAGATGATAGATAGATAGATAGATAGATAGAAGATAGATAGATAGATAGATAGATGATAGATAGATAGATAGATAGATAGAAGATAGATAGATAGATAGATAGATGATAGATAGATAGATAGATAGATAGAAGATAGATAGATAGATAGATAGATGATAGATAGATAGATAGATAGATAGAAGATAGATAGATAGATAGATAGATGATAGATAGATAGATAGATAGATAGAAGATAGATAGATAGATAGATAGATGATAGATAGATAGATAGATAGATAGAAGATAGATAGATAGATAGATAGATGATAGATAGATAGATAGATAGATAGAAGATAGATAGATAGATAGATAGATGATAGATAGATAGATAGATAGATGATAGATCTCATCTGAGATTGGAGCATAGCTCAGTGGCAGAGTGATTGACATGTACAACGCCCTGGGTTCAATCCCCAGCACCACATACACATACACACACACAACGAAGGAAGGAAGGAAGGGAGGGAGGGAGGGAGGGAAAGAGGGAAGCAGGTTCAATGGTACCTACCTGTAATCTCAGCCTGGACTACATAGCAAGAATCTGTTTTAAGCCAGGCATGGTGGCACAGGCCTTTAATCCCAGCACTTAGAAGGCAGAGGGAGGCAGATCTTTGTGAGTTTGAGGCCAGTCTGGTCTCAATAGTGACTTTCAGGCCAGCTGGAGCTACAGGGAGACCCTGTCTCAAAAAGAACCAAAACAAAAAAAAAAATCTGTCTTAAAAGACCAAAAGTGAGGGCTGGAGAGATGGCTCTGTAGTTAAGAGCACTGGCTGCTCTTGCAGAGGAACCTCCCCGGCCCTACATTCAGATCCCAGTACCCAAATGGAGGCCAACAACCATCTGTAACTCTAATTCTGGGGAATCTGACACCCTCTTCTGGTCTCCATGGGCATTGCACATTTGTCGTATACTTACATCCATGCAGGCAAAACATTCATACATATAAAATTGAAATAAACAATAGTGAGTAAAGGATGGCTCCGTGGTTAAGAGCACTGGCTGCTCTTGCAGAGGACCCAAGTTCAGTTCCCAGCACCCATGTCAGGTAGCTCACAACCACATGTAACTCCAGCTCCATGGGATCTAACCCCCTGTTTTGGCCTCCATGGGCATCTACACACACATGGCATACACTCACACAGACAAACACACATATACACAAATAAACATTAGAAAATACAATTTGACAATTAAAGACCTGATTTGTGGGGCTAATAAGATGGTTCAGTGGGTAAAGACATTTGCTAGGCTAATCTGGCAACCTGAAGTTGATCCCCAGAGCCTACGTAAAGGTGGAGAGAACTGATTCCACAAAGCTGTCCTCTGACGTTCCACATGCATGCTGTGGCACGTGCTCACACACACACACACACACACACACACACACACACAAACACACACTTAATTTTTTTTGTTTTGGTCTTTTTGAGACAGGGTCTCCCTGTAGCCCCAGCTGTCCTGGAACTCACTATGTAGACCAGGCTGGTCTTGAACTCACAGAGATCTGCCTGCCTCTGCCTCCCGAGTGCTGGGATTAAAGGCGTGTGCCACCATGCCTGGCCCCACACTTAATTTTTTTAAAGACCTGACTTGAGGAACTAGAAGTCTGTTGAAATTTTTAGATGAGTCAGTTGTCCCATGGGTCAGTATCTCCTGAAAGGGAGCCGAGTCCAAAGATACAGTAGATTGGAGGACAGCTGTACCACTTCTGGAAGCTTCCATCCCTTTTAGTAATTAAAATTTAGGGCCAGGAGTGGTGGTGCATGAAACATTTCCACATAAACGTAAAAAACGTTTCCACATCAACCAGCTTTTGCGTAAAACATATGCGAGTGCCCTTGGTCTCCAGGGTCTTCCGTGGCCCCTTAAATGCCTTGGTTGGAACGCAGATCACCTTCAGAGGCTATTTTGACAATCAGTCCAGTTTTACCTGGATATTCTTTCAACGCAGAGTCTTCCTACTCTCTCGAACCTATTGGTATTTCATCCTGATTATTTGAATTGTTTCTGTGGGTGCAGAAGAAAAGAAAGGCGAAGAGATCAAGTGGTTTGGAGAACAAAACCAAAAAAGCCGTGCTTTTTGTTGGTGTTGTTTTGGATTGGGTTTTTGTTTTCATTCCTGTTGTTACTATTACTTTTTAAGATTTTTAAAACATTTTATTTATTATTTTATTATTTTTATTTTATGTGTATGAGTGTATTGTCTGCATGTAGGTAAGTGCACCGGTGTCACGCAATGCCTTTGGAGGTCAGAAGAGGGTGTTGGATCCCTGGAATTGGAGTTACAGATTGTTGTCAGAACCCATGTAGGTGCTGGGAATTGAACCCAGGTCCAGCCAGTGCTCTTAACAACTGAGCCATCTCTCCAAGCCCCTTAAGATTAGTCTATTAGCCAGGTGTGGTGGTGCACGCCTTTAGTCCCAGCACTCAGGAAGCAGAGGCAGGAGTATCTCTGTTGAGTTCAAAGCCAGCCTGGTCTACATGGCAAGTTACAGGCCAGCTGGGGCTACAGGGAGACCCTGTCTCAAAAAGAACCCCCCCCCAAAAATTTGTTCTATTATTTATCTATGTAGGTGCCCATGGAGGCCAGAAGAGGGCACTGATCCCTGGAGATGGAGTTACAGTTGTGAGCTGCTGATGTGGGTGCTGGGAAGAGAACTCAGGTCGTCTGCAAGACCAATAAATGCCCTTAAAATGCTCAGCCATTTCTCCAGCTCCTGTTCTCCTTGTTAGCAAATTTACTAAGGAAAATGCAGATTTACTAAGGAAAAATGAGAGAGAGCTCCTGAAAATGGAAGGGTTACCAAGAACAAAATACCAGGTTTTTTGAGACAGGGTCTCCTGTAGTCCAAGGGGGGCCTCAAACCCACTTTGTAGCTGAGGCTGGCCTTAAACTCCTGGTCCTCCTTCCTTTACCTCGCACGTGCTAGGATGACAGGAATGTGCCGCCACATCTGGCTGAGTTTCATGCCTTCTGAAGTCAACAGTCACAGGAGACCAGTACCACAGCTCTGTCAGATCCAGAGAGTCAGCAGTTGAGCCCCCTTTAAAGGTTCTATAGAAAGGGCTGGGGGCTGCCCTCTGATTACAGAGAAGGGACAGGGGGGCATCAGCCTCTGCATAGCCAAACCCTGTGCTTCTGTTGTCTGTTCAATTGGGGTCGATGCTAGAGACAGAAGATCGCTTAAGTCACCCAGGCCACCGTTGGGAAGTCATTCTGAGAGCTCCTGAGATTTGTTCTGTTCATTTTCCTGCTGAGGTGCACAGTCCTCACACATGTTGTTTACTCCTATGCTCAGTCTTCCTCAGAAACTTCATTTAAATGTTCCAATAAAATCACCTGTCAAAAGCTAGGCATGACCGCTCGTGCCTACAGTTCCAGCACTTGAGAGACTGAGGCTGGAGGATCGCCACAAATTTGAGGCTAACCTGGGCTACATGTAGACCTTGTCAAACAGATAAACATGACCTGTCAGACTCCTAAAATGACTGGGGAGTAGGGGTGGCACATACCTGTAAGCTGAGCACAACAGAGGCAGAAGCAGGAGGAAAATAGTTCAAGGCCAACCTCAGCTACGGAGACCCTGACTCAAATAAAGAAAACAAAGGGCTGGAGAGACGGCTCAGATGGAGAGAGCTCAGTTGGTAAAGTGTTGACGGGGAAAACAGGAGAACTTGAATCCAACCCCCAGCATCCATATAATAACCAGGCATGGGAGTAAGCTTGTAATCCTAGCACTGGGGAGGCAGAGACAGGTGGACCCTGAGGCTTGACGGACAGATGGCTTAGCTAATCAGCAAGCACCAGGTCCCAGTGAGAGGCCCTGTCTGAAAAAATAAGGCAGATGGTTCCTGAGGAACAACACCCAAGATTGAACTCAGGCCTCCATACACACACGTGTGCACTCAAGCCCACATGCACCCACAAAGCAAAACAAAACAACAAAAGAAAAGCCTGCAATAAAAGGCTGTGACGGAGCAGCACGGTGTTGGGTGGTCACAGAGGGTCATCCATCTCAAAATCCTTAATCACATCGACAATGACCCTTTTTCCAAATAAGGTAATATTTACAGGTCCCAGAGAGTAGGGTTTGAAATCTTTGGGGACCATTTCCCAGTCTTGCCACACCAAGTAAAGGACCAGACACTTTTAGGCCTTGCAGATACGGTGGCCTTTGCCACAGTTACACTCTGCCATTACATTCACAGCCGAGCAGGCCTTCGTTCCAATAAAACTTGATTTACAAAAAAAAAAAAAGGCAGAAGTTAAACCAAGGAAGAGGTCTCACAAGGTAGATGGATTTAGCGTATATGCTGAAAGGAGATGGCTCAGGTTGAATGTGAGATCAAATAAAAAGGGTTTGGTCCAAGGCCTGGCTCCTGAGATTGGAATTGTTTTGCTTGTGGTTCTGATTTTGTTACTATTGTTTAGTTTTTATGTTGTCGTTTTGTTTTGGAGTGTTTTTGTTTTTGATGTTTGGGGATTTGTTTTGAGACAAGAGTCTCACTACATTGCTCTGGCTGACCTGGAACTCACTATATAGACCACACAGGTCTCAAACGCATAGAGATCTGCCTGCCTCGGCCTCTTGAGTGATGCGATCAAAGGTGTGCCAGCTTTATTTTTGTATTGTTTTTTGAGACAGAGCATCTGGTAGTCCAGGCTGGCAGAGAGAGCTCCATGTAACTGAGGGTGACCTTGAACTCAGAGATCCTCCTGCCTCCATCTCCTGAATGCCAGGATGATGGTTCCAAGTATTTGAACATTTTGTCCCCACTTGGTGACACTGTTTTGGGAAGTCTTAGAAGGTGTGGCCTTGCTGGAGGAAGCACATCACTGGGGGCAGGCTTAGAGAGGTTTTTCTTTTTTTTTTTCCCGGTCTTTTTCAGATGGGGTCTCCCTGTAGCCCCAGCTGTCCTGGAACTCACTATGCAGACCAGGTTGGCCTTGAACTCACAGAGATCTGCCTGCCTCTGCCTCCCGAGAGCTGGGATTAAAGGTGTGCACCACCACACCCAGCTAGAGTTCTTTTTTTTAACTTCTTATTTTTATTGAGCTTTTTAAATTTCATACATTTCCCACTCAAATTCAGACCCCCTTCCCCCCATCCATGCCTCCCTCTATCCCCCCACTGAACCCTATGCACTCTGCCATACATGCTGAGTGAGTCTTATTCATTTAGGTGTTTGTATCCAAATGTTCTTCAGTGTAAATGCATCCACTGGAGTCTAGTCAGCCCATCCAGTGGTTGTGTGTAAGTCACACGCTCCCTCACCCAGCAGCAATCAGTCTCAAATAGTTCTCAATCTAGTGCTGGCCGCCACCTATTTTTCACCTCCCTTTGGGCCCTTGTTTAATTGAGTTGACATGGGTCCTGCATTCAATGCCACTACTGCTACAGGCTCACATAAGCAGGCCTCCAGTGGCCTGGAAGCCTCCACCACCCTGTAATCATGAACCAGCTCTGGCTCTTACAATCTTCCCGCCTCCTCTTCCACAACGGTCCCTGAGCCATGGGTGGGTGAGGTTCCCAGTAGGAGTCCCATCCTACACTCTACAGTCTCTTATTTCCCAAAACTTGGCCAGATGTGGCCTTCTGTGTACGTCACACTCTGATATACAAGGGAGCCTCAGTGGTTAGAGTTAAGGGGTGCATTATAGTTTTAGAGGTTCGAGTGCAGATGTGTCACCTAGTACTGGGTATCTCCCAGATGTATGTTCTCTGTGCCTGACCAGATCTGCAACTCTGGAGTAGCCTCCATCTGATGCAAAAAGAAGCTTCTTTGATGAGTTCTATACAGCACGCTTGTCACTCTAAGGGAGGTCTCTTCTGTCTGGCACTGTGTTCCCTGCCAAACAGCTCCCAGGTCTACATAAGCATTAATGTTCAGACACTATATGCATTTCTCACTGGGTGTCTAGGGCATCAATTTTCCCCTCCACTCTCCCACTGCCTCCTGTGCCTGCTTGAAGATGTGAGAGCTTAGCTTCTGCTCCTCCTCCAGCCACCTCTGCCACCATGCCTCCCCGCCATGATGGACTCTTGCCTCTTTGGAACCTTAAGCTCAAATAAAATCTTCCTTTTATAAGTTCCCTTAGTCATGATGGTTCTATCACAGCGACAGGAAAGTAACTAATACAGCAAGTATGTGCCACCATGCCAGGCTTGACTCTTGGGATTTGGGGCTGAGCAATTCAGTTTACTGGTGTTGCATTTAAAGAGTGGAGAAGGCCAGGCATGGTGGTGCATGCCTTTAGTCCCAGCACTTGGGAGGCAGAGGCAGGCCACTGTCTGTAAGATGGAAGCCAGTTTGGTCTATATAACAAGTCCCAGGCCAGCTGGGGCTATAGGGAGACCCTGTCTCAAAAAACCAAAAAAATCAAAAATAAGATAAAATAATTTAGAGTGGGAAGGAGCAGGTTTAGGAGAGAGTGAGAATCCAGAGTTATGCTGGTCCTTCAAAATTCCTGTTAGATATCCACATAGAACTCTCAAGTACACAGAGGGGCTGTGGCTGGAGAGTCAAAATTAGCAGTAACCAACATTAGCAGTAACCAGCATCCAGCCGTGTAATGCCTTAGGTTCCTGGAAAAGAAGGTAGAATTCATTTTTGCTCCATCACAATTTCAAGATAAAAATCATGATTCTTATGCAAATATAAAGTAAGTATGTGTGAAGAATTTTCTTTAGCTTTTTTAATCAATGAGGGAACTTACTGAATCCAGTCAGAGTCAAAGAAAATTTGAAGACCAGAAGCAGATTTAACCAGCAGATTTAAAGCTGGTTAGTGAGAGGCTAGAGAGATACCTCAGTGGTTAAGAGCACTGGCTGCTCTTGCAGAGGATCTGAGTTCGAGTCCCAGCACACACATGGCAGCTAACAACAGTCTGTAACTCTAGTTCCAAGGGATCCAATGCTCTCTTCTGACCTCCATGGATGCATGTGGGGCACTGACATCCATGCAGGCAAAACACTCACACATATAAAAGAAAAATAAATAAATCAAAAACAATGTTTTTTAAAAAAGAAATTGGCAAAAAAAAAAAGTCACAAAGGAAGAAGAAGAAAAAAATTGGCATCAGTTGGGCGTGGTGGTGGATGTCCTTAATTCTATTACTCAGGAGGCAGAGGCAGGCAGATCTCTGGTCTACGTAGAGAGTTCCAGGCCAGCTAGATCTGCACAGTGAGACCATAGAGAGAGGGAAAGGAAGTAAGAAATTGCCATCTTAAGAATATTTTTATGGGAGTCTGGGCATAGTGGGGCAGGCCTTTAGTCCCAGCACTTGGGAGGCAGACGCAGGTGGATCTCTGTGAGTTCGAGGCCAGCCTGGTCTACATAGTGAGTTCCAGGTCAGCTGGAGCTACAGGGAGACTTTGTCTCAAAAAGACAAAAAAAAAAAATATATATATATATATATAAAATATATGTATATGTATATATATATTTTTTTTTTTAATGGGCTGGAGAGATGGCTCAGCTGTTAAGAACACTGGTTATAAGCTGGGCATGGTAGTACATGCCTTTGATCTCAGCACTGGGGAGGCAGAGGCAGGCGGATCTCTGTGAGTTCGAGGTCAGCCTGGTCTCCATTAGCAAATCCAGGCCAGCTTTGGCTACAGGGAAACCTTGTCTCAAAAAGACCAAAAAAAAAAAGAATACTGGTTATTCTTGCAGAAGACCCAGGTTCGAATCCCAGCACCCACCTGGCAGCTAATAGCTGTCCCTAACTCTAGTTCTAGGGGATCCAACAGCCTCTTCTGTCCTCCACAGGCATTGCATGACGTGGGTATAATTACTTACATGCAGGCAATACACACATACACTTTTTTTTTGCCAGCCTGGTCTACATAGTGAGTTCCAGGACAGCTGGGGCTTCAGGGAGACCCTGTCTCAAAAAGACTAAAAAAATTTTTTTTTATTTATTTTTATTTTATGTGAATGCGTGAATTGCATGCACACATGTAAGTGCACCCGTGTTGTGCAATGCCCGAGGAGGTCAGAAGAGGGCATCAGATCCCCTGGAACTGGAGTTATAGACAGTTGTTAGTTGCCATGTGGGTGCTGGGAATCAAACCCAGGTCCTCTGCAAGAGCAGCCAGTGCTCTTAACTGCCAAGCCATCCCTCCAGCCCTGAGATTGTCATCTTACATGGTGTATGCCTGTATGGGAACAACACCCTAGTATTCCAGAAATACACACACTTCCTTATGTGTCAATTTACTAATTTTTATTTTTAAAAACAAGTTCACATTTGAGCCAAGATTCAGAGGAGGTGAGGGAGTTAATCAGGTCAACATCTAAGAGAAGGCTACTTAACACATTAAAGGAGTTTAGCGGTTGTAAAAGGTTAAGTTATTTTTTTGTTTGTTTTGTTTTTTTGAAGCAGGGTCTCCCTGCAGCCCCAGCTGTCCTGGAACTCACTATGTAGACCAGGCTGGCCTTGAACTCACAGAGATCTGCCTGCCTCTGCCTCCCAAGTACTGAGACTACAGGCATGCGCCACCACGCCTAGCTTAAAGGTTAAAATTTTTAACAGCAAAGGAAAAAAAATGTAAGCAAAAAAAATCTGAATCATAGATTGAGTCAAAACAGTGTGTTTTCCTTCCAGCGACATGTTCTTTCAAGTTCTGAGCAAGCTGGCAGAGGCGCGGGAATGAGATAAATGCGAAATCAGAAGAATAATTTTGACGACAGTGATCTTTTCACCCTCTTAGTGAAAGCCGAGTCTGCTTTTTCATTAGGAGAGACTCCAGTCTGCCTTGCCATTCCACCCACCAAGTCAAGCGGCAGCCTGCATGTGACAATACTGAAAGGAAAAATTAAAATCTTAGTAGTAAATAGCGATTCAAAAATAGGTTTCTGAAAAGAGAATTTGCTGGTTAAAGGAAGCGCTGTTGTGAGTAGACCCGGGACTCCCGCTCTGATTTCCAGAGCTCTGCCTAGTAGACGGGAAAATGCAATTTTGTTTCCCGGCTCTTTATCTGTGAGGGAAGGAGCCAGCCTAGGATTGTTCCCATTTTAATCCACACTGGGTAAAGCCCAGCCTCAAGACTTGGGCAAAGACTTCTCAAAACACAATTTTCTCCTGTGACAAAGGATCTCTTTCTCTTTCATCTTGTCAAACATAACCACCCACAGATAAAGTCATTTGCTCTTTGCCTTGGGTTAGGCTGTTTCCTTTTGCCAGCTGACTAACGTTTCCTACGGTAGGTTGGAATTCATCATTCAGCCCCCTGAAATGTTTCAAGCTAGGGAGGGCTGGGGATTAGAAACAAGGAAATCCAGGGTTCTACCTCCAAACAAAACATCTTACAGTGGATGAGAAGGTCAGGTGCAAATTACCCTAGAAAGAAGTTGGGGGCTGGGAGATGTTGCAGTAGGTAAGAGTGCTTGCCTTGCAAACATGAGGACAGGAGGTCGAGTCCCAAGCACCCACATAAGCTAGGTGTGACACTGAACAGACCAGAGAATCTGGGGCTTGCTGGACAGCCAGTCTAGCTGAATCAGCAAGCTCCTGGTGCAATGAATGATCCTGCCTCAAGAAATAAGGTGTCAGGCTGGAGAGATGGCTCAGCAGTTAAGAGCACTAACTGCCCTTGCGGAGGACCCGGTGTTCGGAGGACCCGGGGTTCGGTTCCCAGCACCTACATAGCGGTTAACAACTGTTCCTAACTCCAGCTACAGGGGATCTGACGCCCTCTTCTGACCTCTGCAGGCATTGCACGACACGGGTACACTTACATACATGCAGGCAATACATTTGTACACATAAAATAAAAATAATAAAATATATTTTAAAATAAGGTGTCAATCCACAATGTCAATCCCTGGCTTCCACATATGTGGGTGCATACACACACACACACACACACACACACACACACACACACACACGCGCGCGCGCGCGCGCGAACTCATATGCACATAGGAGCAGTTGGGGAATGCCTCAGACCTGGAGAATTCTTTCGTGTGTCACCCTAACTAGTAGTGGTTGACCCTCATTTTTTCGAAAAGCAGACATTTTCCTCCTCTCCAAGTGTTCTCTCCACCAAGTACAAGCACAGTTCAGTTTACTGTCGTGCATGGGGAATTCCATGGGATCTCCTAGGTTAACTGCAAAGCCCCAGTCCACCACTATGTTTATATACCAGCTGCTGAAAACCTTGAGTGTCGGGTCTGCACCCAGCAACTTCAGGTGATCCAAAATTCTGTCCACCAGGGTGACGTTTAATTGGCTGCTTTTATACAATCAAGTTCAGTCAGCATGTGTGAAAGAGAGGAGGAGGAGGAGGACCAGGAGGAAGAGGAGGAGGGGAGATGAAGGATGAAGAGGAAGGGGAAAGGAGAGGAGGAGGAAGAAATAAAAAGCAGGGTACTTGCCCTTCTTGTGTTTAGCAATTCAAGACCCAAACGCAGAACACAGTCCCCAGTGTCACCCAGGAGCTGTGGCTGGGGCCAGGTAGCCCTTTCAGATGAACTGGCCAGGGTGCTAGACCAGATGTCAAAGAATATTTGTCGCAAAGAAGCTCAGAAATCATGTAAAATTGCTCTGTCCTTTTAAAAATGGAAAACGCCTCGGCAGGGTGATATATTATTTGCCTGGCTGCATTTTCTGTCTGCATCAAGGCTTGAACAAGTACTGGCACTTTTGCCTCGTCAAGCGGAGCTCGGTGTAAGTGGACCACATCTAATGCCCGTGCCATGCAAATGGAGGTAGAGACTGTCGTTTCCTTCGATGTGTGTGACTAAATGCTCAGAGGGGATATTTTCCTTCCGATCCTCCGGTGGATAGAGCCTCCTTAAAAATACCTGTTGGCTCCCTCCTCCCATTGGCAGTGACTCTTACACTGGAGAGGAAGCTGGGAACCGTGGGTCGTGATGAATGGCTCTACCTGGGAAGAACGCCCTTTCTTGTGTTTGCTATGACGGTTAAAGTTCTAGAGGGAATTGAGGAGCGTGAAAAGCACGCTAAGGACGGGTATCTGCAGTGAGCCACAGGGTGCCTGAAAGGTTCCACAGAGCACATTCCCAGGGCAAAGCTTGGGAAGGCGGATGAGCCACAGTTGGGATTGCAAGGCTCTCCCAGCTTTCTAGCACCCAGTAGTGGACAGGGCCTGGCAGGCTAGGAGTGGGAGCGGCTAGGTAGAGAAGCCACTTGAACACACTGACCTGTTCCATCTCACCCCTCGTCCTCCCCACCAACAGGCAGAACAATTGGAACAGTGCTGGGAAAATCGGAGCTCTCCTCTCTGTCTGGGAAATCTCTGGAAACACACATGCAGAAATCAATAGCTCTGAGTGCCATCAGAGCTGTGAGCCTTCAAATTGGCATTGCTGGGTGCTTGGGGCCACATTCTTAAAGAGAAGGAGCTGCTGATGACCACCTCCTCGACTCCTCTTCCAGTGCCGGCGTTAAACAAGGCAGTCAGAGAGGGAAGCTTCTATTTAAAAGAAGAAAAAAACATTTGGAGCCATCTATAAATCCTGGTTTGGGTCATTAATTTATTTTTAATGTCTCTTCCATCTCCTCTTCTCCTGGTAAATGTTTGCGCATCTCACTCGGAGAAGACATGGGGTACAGCTCAATTTGGAGGTGAGATGTTAGACAATAGCTCTTGAGTGCTGAGACTTTGCTGGGGAGATGTGGACACAGACGCTGGATCAGGAACCAAGGACAGACCAAGGTAACAAGTCTACCAAAGTCCAACTTGGGGAACCGGTTAGTTTCCTGGGGTTACTCACAGGACTATGGATGACACAAAGGCAAACTGCGTTACTGAAAAACCCACCCCAACACAGGTGATCCCTCATGACCTGGAAGGCAGGACAACCCTCAGGCAATTTGGCTGGTCTGGCTGGAGAAGCTCCCCAACGCAGCTCTGCCCCCTCCCATCTCCTGGGTTTTTTTTTTTTTTTTTTCTGCTTCTGTAACCTTGGGGAGGGGCTTATGAAGCTTGTAAGTTTCAGCTGTCCAGGACTTCCTGAGTCTGTGAGCTTTCCTCTTCCTTCCTGGAGGGAGTGCTTCAATTCAGAGTGAGTTGTTGCAGAACATTTGATGATACAAGGGTGGTTGTCAGTTGCAGCTGTGTGCTTGCACACACGATAGTGTGCAAGGGTGAGTGGATGGATGGATAGAGGCATGGATGGATGGAGGGAGGGAGGGATGGATGGATGGAGGCATGAATGGACAGACGGAGGGAGGGAGGGAGGGATGGATGGGTGGATGGATGGATGGAGGCATGGATGGACGGACGGAGGGAGGGAGGGAGGGATGGATGGAGGCAGGAATGGACAGACGGAGGGAGGGAGGGAGGGATGGATGGAGGCAGGAATGGACAGACGGAGGGAGGGAGGGAGGGATGGATGGAGGCAGGAATGGACAGACGGAGGGAGGGAGGGAGGGATGGATGGAGGCAGGAATGGACAGACGGAGGGAGGGAGGGAGGGATGGATGGAGGCAGGAATGGACAGACGGAGGGAGGGAGGGAGGGATGGATGGAGGCAGGAATGGACAGACGGAGGGAGGGAGGGAGGGAGGGAGGGAGGGATGGATGGACGGAGGAATAAATGTATGAATGTTCAGTCCAGCACTATCCCAAGGAACCAGCTTAGGGTAGGGGTGGGAAATCCATGTGGAAAAGAAGCTAAAGAAACTCTTGCTGGATACTATATCTGTTTGCCCTCCTGACTTCAGAATCCCACAGGTTGGATGACTTTAAATTTGTTGCCTTGTCCTAAAGACTGGAAATCTAAGATCAAGAGTTTGCTTTCTCCTGGGATCTCTCTCTTTTAAAAAAGATTTTATTACTTTTATTTTATGTGTATGAGGATACTGCCTGCATGTGGGTAAGTGCACCTGTGTTGTGCAGTGCCCATGGAGGTCAGAAGAGGGCACTGGATCCCCCAGAACTGGAGTTATGGATAGTTGTTAGCTGCCGTGTGAGTGCTAGAAATCGAACCCAGGTCCTCTGCAAGAGCAGCCAGTGCTCTTAACCTCTGAGCCATCTCTCTAGCTCCCAAGAACTCTTTTTGGGGGACAGATAGCCGCCTACTGTACGTTGTAGGTGTGTTCCTAGTGGCCCTTCCTCTTCTTGTAAGGACACCAGTGGAATAAGATGAGGAAAGCCAGAAGTCTCATTTTACCCTGTAATTACCTCTTTCAAAGCCATGTTTCCAAAGATAGTATGTTCTGAGATTCTGCAGGTTGGGGGTTTATCATATGACCCTCAGAGGGATGTAAGGGAAGTGGACTGTTCTCACACGTTCAGCACTTTGGTGCTTTTTGAAATAAAATAACATAGGTGCCATTTCTTGCCACATGAGGGAAAGCTGCATTTTCCAAGTCTTTTCTTCCACACTGACCAAATAAGGAATGTGTGTGTCCTTCCATGTAAGCCCTGCATAAGACTCATTCTCTCTGTCTCTCTGATTATTGCATACACATACACAACTTATTTGGATCATATCCAACTCCAGCTCCCCCCTATGATCCCCATTTTGCCCATCATGATATCTCCTTCCCATTTTCCTGTCTCTTACACACACACACGCACACACACACACACACGTACACACACGCACGCACGCACGCGTGCTACCCTCTGAGTCCAATCAGTGCCGCCTGCTGGAATGTTGACTGATCTTGTGCAGGTAACAATAGCTGCAGTGAGGTTACGGGTGCAATGGCCATACCATGTCCATAACCCAGGATTCCACAGTTCTCCTCCCACCCTCTGGCTCTTACACTCTTTCTGCCTCCTCTTCCCTAATGTTCCCTGAGCCAAGGGTTCAGGATTGACACAGATATCCCATTTAGGGCTGAACACTCTACAGTCACTTTAACCCGTTATAAATCTTTGCATTAACCACTGTCCGTTGCAGAAAGAAGTTTCTCTGGCCAAGATTGAGAGCAGCACTGGGTGGTCTATGGGTATAAACATAAATGTTTAGAAGACAATCTGACAGCATGTCAGTTTAGTAAAACAGTAGTAGATTACCCACTAGAGCCCATGACCTCCTGAGACCTGGGCTTTTGACCAGGTTTACAGGACCAGGCATGAATTCCCTCCTGTGGAGCAGGCCTCAAATCCTATCAGAAAGCTGGTTACTATGCAGGATAGCTTTAGTGTCAACTTGACACACCTGGGTTGAGGGAGCCTCAATTGGGGAATTGCCTCCACTGGACTGGCCTGTGGCCATGTCTGTGGGGCATCTTTATTGTTGAGTGATATGGGAGGGCCCAGCCCACTGTGGTGCCACCGCTGAGCAGGTGGGTCTGTGTTGTATAAGAAAGCAGGCTGAGCAGGAGCCAGGGGAGCAAGCCAGTAAGCAGTGTTCCTCCATGGCCTGTGCTCCAGCTCCTGCCTCCAGGTTCCGGTCCCTGATGAACTGTGACCTAGGATATGTAAGCTGAATAAACCCTTTCCTCCCCAAGTTGGTACTGGTCAGAGTGTTTTGTCACAGCAACGGAGAGACAAACTAGAAAAGTTACCCCTATAACCTTCATGCCATTGTTGCACCAGTGAGCACATCTTGCCTGGCAGATCAGAACTGCAGCATTCAGGGTTCACTGCTGGGTCATCCCAACCATGACTTTTCTCCCCCAGCGGCCTGTACAGCATCTCCCAGCACTATGAAAGCCAGCCAGCAGGCAGGAAGTTTTCAGGCCAGTGCCAGTTTGATTTCTCTCTGTCCTGTAACCAAAATGTCTGGTGAGGGAAGCACTGTCCAACCATTCAGGGTACCTGTGTTGGAAATTCTTTTTATTTTTCTATTTTTATTTTTTGTGTATAAGTGTATAAGTGTATTACCTATTGCACCTATGTCATGCAATGCCCATGGAGGTCAGAAGGAGGAGTTGGAGTCCCTAGAACTGGAGTTAACAGACAGTTGTTAGCCACCATGTAGGTACTGGGAATCGAAACCAGGTCCTCTGCAAGAGCAGCCAGTGCTCTTAAATTGCTGAGTCATCTTGCCAGCCCAGTAAGTCCTTTTTTAAAAAATTGTTTTTTGTTTTTTGGTTTTTTTTTTTTGGTCTCTTTGAGACAGGGTCTCCCTGTAGCTCCAGCTGTCCTGGAACTCACTATGTAGACCAGGCTGGCCTTGAACTCACACAGATCAGCCTGCCTCTGCCTCCTGAGTGCTGGGATTAAAGGCGTGCACCACCATGCCCGGCAAAATTTGTTTTTTAAAGATTTCTATTATTTTTAATTATGTGTATGTGTGTGTCTGTGTAGGGGGTTGTGCACATGAATGCAGGTACCTTGAAAGCTAGAGGCACCAGATCCCCGTGGAGCTGGAGTTATAGGCAGCTGTGACATGCGTGCTAGGAACTCAACTCTGGTCCTCTGGAAGAACAGTACATGCTGTTAACCTCAGAGTCATCTTTCCAGCCCAAAATTATATTTTTTAATTAGCTTACAGAGTAGTGGGTTTCCACTACTTCCGTATATTAACTCACCCTCACCCCGTCCTCTCCCCGTCCCTCCTTGTTTATCTTTTAAGAGCTTCCTTTATCTACATGTATAGTCGGGACATATCTGAGTATGATGGTCAGTCTTGATAGCCAACTTGATTGGATCTGGAATCAACTAGGAAATACTCTTCTGGGTGGGTCTGCAAGGGTATTTCCTGGAAGGATTAACTGGGGGCAAAGACTCCCCCAGAGTAATCTTCACCCTCCTCCTGGGGCCCAGATATAAGGAATGTCCCGTATGCAAGGCAATCCCAGGGAAAGATGCTGACATAGACCCCAGCCTCCTCACAATTCCAATGTGGATTGAAGACTAGTAGAATCTTCCAGGCCTATAGTGCCTGCTGAGGCATCCAGCCTCGTGAACTGAGCAGCCACTGGGTTCTCAATTCTCCAGTGTACAGTCAGCCATTGTTGAACAGCCCACACTGCACTGTGTAAGCCAAGCTAATAAACCCCCTATGCAACGTATATTCATTCTATTGGGTCTGTTCCCCTGGAGACTTCTGACTAGCACAGAGTCTGTCAAGTTGTCAGGACAGAGTAGGGGGTACCAGGTCCACTCCCAGCTACACTGTCACGGTCTGGGTCACTTGGGGCAGGTCACTTGACATCACTGAATCCCAGGCACCTCATCTGCAGAAGGGGCAAGTAATTCCTGTGCTGCTGTCCTCCCACATCCCTGGAATAACCCACAGGTGACATGCCCATACTTCTTAAAAGGGGTAGTTATGTCTACAGAGGGGCTGTCTCAGGATAAAAGCAAGGGACATTTCCTAGAGCACCTCTTTTTAAATTTTTTCATTATTTTAGATGTATGAGTACACTGCCACATGTATGTAAATGCAATGCCCACAGAGGCCAAAAGAGGCATTGGATCCCCTGGAACTGGAGTTAGGAATGGTTGTTGGACACCATGTGGGTGCTGGGAACCAAGTCCTCTGGAAGAACAGCAAGTGTTCTTAACCGCTGAGCCATCTCTACAACCCCTCGGAGCACCTGTTTTAAAATATGATTTTGTGTTAAAACCAACACAGATGCACTGGGAAGCAAAATGGAGAGCTGACATGGCATAAATAAAAAGGGAGATTTCCAATAACCCCTGTCCTGGGTGTAGTCTCCGTGCCTCTGCCGTCCCAAGCCCTGAGGCAGAAAAGTTGCAGCCACGAAGCCTGTGCACACAGACACGTATGATGCTGCTCCCCACAGCCTGACAGAGAAGAGCTGACAAAGCACACAGCAGCATAAGAAACAGTGCAGAGCTAGATGCTTCCAATTCTCCTTTTAAGGCAAGAAGGTCATAGATGGTGGCACATGCCTGTAATCCTAGTCCTCGGGAGGCCGAGGCAGGAGGATTGAGAGTCCAAGGGCAGCCTGGGCTATGTAGTGAGAGCCTTAAAACAGCAAAAGTGGACTGGAGAGATGGCCCAGCCATTAAAGACGAAGGCCAACAACCAAAACATCAAAACAACAAAAGAGAGGATGTTTATAAATATGGGGGAATGCGGTAATACTGAAGTATTAGTATTTCGGGAGCAGGAGCTGCCTCTGAGCTAAAGAGCTGGGGGCCCACAGGCAGGAGTGGGCGGAGGCGCCTCTCTGCAAACCCCTCCATACAATTAGATTTTCTTTGAACATGCACACGGTACCTTGTCTTTAAAAGCAATGGTCCCGCTTTTTAAATTAATTATCATTATTCAAAGGATAGTCTTCTGAAAGCAGAGGAAAATAAGGAAAACACAAAATAATAGCTGATATTCAGTATTTCCAGTAACCTGCATAGTAACTGAGTGATCTTGAAGTTAAAATTTTAATTTTCCGGGGCTGGAGAGATGGCTCAGCAGTTGAAAGCACTGACTGCTCTTGCAGAGGACCCAGGTTCGAATCCCAGCACCCACATGGCAGCTAACAACTGTCCGTAACTCCAGTCCCAGGGGATCCGACAGCCTCTTCTGACCCCCGAAGGCATTCGCGACACGGATGCACTTACCTACATGCAAGCAATACACACATATGCATAAAATTAAAGTAATAAAATTTTTTTAAAAAATAAAAAATAAAATAAAATTGAGAAAGCTCTAGACAACAGAGGCATAGGAAAGGCCCTGGCCACCTCACTGCCCGACTTTCTAGTGTGAACCTCTCTCAATGGTAAGGACTAGAGGAGAGGCTTTCTCGATTTTAAACTTGGGGTCTGTTACACACTGGATCAAAAACCTGTGAAAAATATGAGAAAATTAACTTAGTAGTTCCAAAGTCCTGTAAAAATTGCTCATGTGGTGGACTCTTAAAGGCAATTCGTAGGAAGAGTGGCACATATTTGTATAGAATGCTCCAGAAAACTCACTATGTGAAGGAAATGTACTAAAAGTCACAACTATATTGTGTTTTCAGTGTTGGTTCTGAAAGAGGCTCTCTAGACTGTGCATTTCTAATTGCTGCTTTTGAAAGTAAAGGCTGAGGTAACAGGAATTGTGTCTCTGTGTATTGATTACTTTTCTCATTGCTGTGACAAAAGCACCTAAGGGAGCAAGGGTTTATCTTGGGTCATGGTTTGAGGGCGCGGTCCATCATGGGGGGAGGGCAAAGTGGCAGGAGCATGAGGCAGATGGCCACGTCACACTCACAGTCAGGAAAACAGAGAGATAAATTCTGGTGCTCGGCTCACTTTCTCGTTTTTGCTTAGTCCAGGACGCTGGCCCATGAGATGGTCCTGTCCGTATTCAGGTTAAACCTTTCTGAAAACACGGAGGTCAGAGAGATGGTCCAGTGGTTAGGAGTGAATGCTGCTCTCGCAGAGGACTCAAATTTCGTTCCTAGCACACAGGTCAGATGGCTCAAAACCATCTATAACTCCAGCTCCAGGGAACCCAGTGCCTCTGGCCTCCGCAGGCACCTGCATTCATATGCGCAGACACACACAGACGCATAATTTAAAATAATAAAAATAAATTCTAAAAAATAACTTTCTGGGGCTGGACAGATGACTCAGTGGTTAAGAGGACTAGGGTTCAGTTCCCAGCACCTCCGTGGCATCCAGTTCCAGGGACTCCAAAGTCCTCTTCTGACCTCCACAGGCACTGCACAACACCAGCCCTTTACATACATGCAGGAACAGTTATACACATAAAATAATAATAATAAAGCTGGGCATGGTGGCACACACCTTTAGTTCCAGCACTCTGTGAGATCAAGGCCAGCCAGGTCTATATAGTGAGTTCCAAGCCAGCTGGGACTATAGGGAGACCCTGTTTCAAAAAGACTTAACTAATTGACCAACTAATTAACAAATTAATAGGAAGATCTTGATGCAAATTTGTATAGAATGCTCTAGAAAACACACGAGAAGGAAATGTACTAAAAACTACAAATGTATTGTTTTTCATTAGTAACTAATTAATTAAATAATTTATAGAAAATACTTTCTCAAAACACCCTCATAGACACACCCAGAGGTATGTTTCCATGGTAATTATTAACCCAGTCAAGTTAACAACGAGGATTTCTCATTATACTGTTTACTTACTGTGCACACACGGACAAGGAATCCTATCCAAACATGTCATCACATGTGTTCAACTGGTTACATGCACACATGTCTACTTGCTTTGGCAAGCATCAGGCAACCAGATGACAGAGAGGGTTTCTAATGGTTAAATGGCAATATTGAAACTCTTTCCCTCTCAAACAAAGCTTCTCTGTGGAGAGAAACAGAGGCAGAGATGCCAAGTGTTGTTGTTTTTTAAACACTAGTCAAACAGGAGGCCAGCTTTTCCAGAGTCGTGCAACTGAGATCAAACCAACTGTTCTCTTGGCATGGCATCGTTTAATGTATCTTGGCGCTTCTCTGTAACCAGAATATGGGGGAACCCCTCCTAAAAGCCAGTCTACCTGACAGTTTGCCATGCAGAAAACCCCAGTGTTGCTTATTTGTAATAAAGTGTAAATTCTTCTGGCAGCCCAGCTGTGTGCTTGATGGGACACTGTGGAACTCACCAGACACGTGTTCAGGAGCACAGGAAGAAATCCCTTCTCTCCACCCCACAGGCTACTGGTCCATCCATCCCATGTGGCTGTCTCACCACTTGTGGTTTAAAGGAAACAAATGAATTGCCTATGATCAGCCAGAGCTGAGTTAGGACTGACGGAGCAAATCCTGTTTTCTTAGAGGTCCAGAGAGACAGGTCCCAGGCTGCTTCTCAAGCCCAGAGCGGGGAAACCTACATGGGGCAGGAGGAGTCAGGGTCAAAAACTGGGACACAGTCCCCTCCTCCCTGCCTCCATCCTGAGAGGCCATTTCTCCTGGGTGTGAACAACCCCCAGCTAATGACAGGCCTGGGAGGAAGAGAATGCCTCCATCCTCTCTCTCATCCGCTCCCCCACTCATCCGGGATGGCTTCTGCTGTGTTACAGGCAGGGCGGGGAGCCTGAATATATAGACCACAGACCAGAAACTGCCCATGCTGAGACGCTTTGACCCACTCGCCCACTCTCAGCCCTGCCCCACCAGCCACAGGACCTTGACACCAGGACCAGAGGCGGCCCTTGGCGGGAGGGAAGCCAGGCACCCAACGCACAGCAGAGGTGCGCACCCCCCAGCAAGGACTGCTTCTTTTCAGTCTGCACCCTGTACTCCCCGCCTTTCTCCCAGGAGACACCATTAAAGGCTACAGGAAGGGCTACGTAACAAGATCCGGGATCCTCCTGCCAGGTTCAAGGCACTATCGAGCCTCATTCCCCAAAACATTGCACAGTCAACAGTAAATTGTACAAGAGGGTAAAGGAAATCGGAGAGGGAAGGCGAGGGAGCTTGTTCCAAACTCCTATTTGGCCGTCAGCACCGCGGGATCAGCAGGAACTCTTCCGATTCATCCGCTGGGCTTTCCAGCCTGTCTATGCCGCGCCGGAGCTGGACCAAGCGGGCAAGTCAGGAACTTCTGTGTGCAGTTCCCTCATCCAGAACTGTACACAAACTAGGTCCAGGGGCATGTTCCTGGAGTCCCAGGTGCTTTGGAGGCCGAAGCAAGAGGACTACAACTTCAAGGTCAGCCTGTGAAATACAGCAAGATCCTTTCTCAAAGTAAATGAAATAGTAAATAAATAAGATAAAAAGAAAAGGGGTGCTGGAGAGATGGCTCAGCGGTTAAGAGCACTGACTGTTCTTGCAGAAGACCCGGGTTCCGATCCCAGCACCCACATGGCAGCTAACAACTGTCTGTAACTCCAGTTCCAGGGGATCTGACAGCCTCTTCTGTCCTCCGAGGGTTTTGCACAACACGGGTGCACTTACCTACATGCAGGCACTACACGCATACACATCAAATAAAAATAATAAGTAAAATACTTTTTAAAATAAATAATAAAAGTGGGGGGGGGCTGGAGAGATGGTTCAGTAGCTAAGAGCAAGAACTGCTCTTGCCGAAGGCCAGAGTTCACCTCCCACAACCCTTTGGGGGCAGCTCACAATGGTCCGTAACTCCAGCTTCAGGGGAATCTGACCTTGCCCTCTCCTGGACTACCAGGGCACCTGTGCTCACAAGTACATATCCACACGTAGGCACACACATACACATAGTTAAAAATAAATAAAATAAACCCTAGTAAAATTAAAAATGTATACAATGTCTCCTGCGGCATCTCCTGGAATGGCATGAAGATCAAAGAATACCTTAGAAAGTTCTTTTGCAATTGCAAAGTACTTTAGAAGTGGAAAACCTAACAGTTGTCATTGATCCTTCATCTTCGTGGGTCTGCAGCAGATCTCTATTTGCTGAGCTATTTGTTTTCATTTTTATCTTATTTTTAAATTATATATTGTGTGTGTGTGCTAATACACGTGTGCATGCCATGGCACATATGTGGTAGTCAGAGGACAACTTGCAGGAGTCAGTCCTCTCCTTCCACCCTGTGGTATCCAACTCAGGTCATTAGACTTGGCAGCAAGTACCTTTACCTGCTGAGCCACGTCGCTGGCTGTTTTTCATTTTTAAAGTGCAGAGCCTTTGTCTGAAGTTGTGTGAATTATGAAAGCAAGTTTTAGTGGTGACTTAACTTAAAAGCTTTAAATTCTTTTCTTTGCTTGTATATATAATTTTTGAAATGTGGTCTCACTTTGTAATCCATGCTACATGAATTCATGATGCCCCTGCCTCAGATCCTCCTGCCTCAGCCTCCAAAGTGCTGGGATTTTAAGAGTGTGACTCTAGACTACCAGCACACCAGACCATCATTTCCTGTTTTGTTCATAAAGCCTAGCTATCCAGTTCTATCAAAATGGAACTAGATTGCTTTCGTTCTGGTTCTGAAGGTCAGGGGAAATGCAGATTGGGCTGTTTTACGTTGGTTAATGGAGAAATCACACATATAAATACATGGGCTGGCCTGAGGTCACAGCCACCCGTGGGTGCTCAGGATCACAAATGGATGGAAATCATTTCCAGATTCTAAATGCTCATCCACACTCACTCAACTGCCCTCGCTCCTTCACTGACCTCCCCAGATTCTCTAAGGACTTGCTCATCTGAAGCTCAGGGAGACTACGAATCACCTTCCCAAGAAAGAAAGTGAAGGATGGCCACACAGTGATACAGGTCCTCCGAGAGAGGACCGTACCAGGACTAAGACGGCTCAGTTGGTGAAGTGCTTTCTTTGCAAGCACAAAGACCTGAGTTTCATCTTCAAAACCCACAGTTTAAAAAGCCAGGTTGGGTCTGGAGAGATGCCTCAGTAGTTATAAATACTGGCTGCTCGACTCTTCCCAACCAACTAGTCTTGGCAGAAAAAGAAAAATGAGGAGGAACCCAATAGGGAGATGCTTTTGGAAGCCCTTGTCAAGAAACTCCAATAGACTCTCATGAACATTTGAAAATTGCCGTTCTGACTTTTTTCTGGTTCCCTGTCTAGAACTTGTAATGCTAATTACTCTTGCCTTTACTTCTCCTTCACATCTCCTATTCATGATTCAAGGACTTTCTTTTCCCCTTAGAGATAAGAGTTATGCAATTTGGGAGTCTTTTAAATGACCCACTGAAGGGGTACTCCAATTGCCTCACCCTGTGTCCCTCCCTGTTCAGCATGGGAGAAGCCAGAGCAGTCCCTATTCCCTATTGGCAATTTGGGTAACCCCTTCAGAGGATGGTGTGATAAGAATAGGAGGTAGGAATTGGCTAGACAGTTAGGGTAAAAAGACCCCAAAGAAATACGGCCAGTTTCTTGGCTAAAAGTCAAAATGTCCTTGGGCCTATTAGCAACATACTCTGTTCCAAAGGCCAAAAATGTCAAAAGTATTTGGGAGCTCTTATCTAATCCTTTAAAGATTTTAGGGTTACCTCTTCAGGGGGGGGGAATGTTGGAGGGGAGGGAGTGGGCATAGATTTGATCAAAACACTTTATATACATGTATGGAATTCTCAATAAAGTTTTTGTAAAAGTTAAAAAATAAATAAATAAATAAATACTAGCTGTTCTTGCAGAGGACCCAGGTTCAATTCCCAGCACCCCATGTTAGAAAACGACCATTCATAACACCAATCCAGAGGATCCGATGCCCCCTTCTTACCTCCATGGGCATTGCATGACACAGGTGTACTTATATACATGCAAGCAATACACTCGTATACATAAAATAAAAGATAAAATAAATAAAAAATAAGCCGAGTCAGGTGTGGTGGCTCATGCCTTTAATCCCAGCACTTGGGAGACAGAGGCAGGCAGATCTCTGTGAGGTCAAGGCCAGCCTGGTCTACATAGTGAGTTCTAGGATACCTGGGGCTACAGGGAGACCCTGTCTCAAAAAGACCAAAAAGAAAAAAAAATTCTAGCAGGGGATCCATAAGAGGAAGAGTCCATGTTTAAGAGTTTTCAGAAGCATGTGATTTAAACTCCAAGAACCAGGATTCCATCTCCATTTTTTAATTTTTATTACTTGTCTTTTTTCTTTTTGAGACAGGGTCTCCCTGTAGCCCCAGCTGTCCTGGAACTCACTATGTAGACCAGGCTGGCCTTGAACTCACAGAGCTCTGCCTGCCTCTGCCTCCGGAGAGCTGGGATTAAAGGTGTGCACCACCATGCCTGGCCTATTTTTATTACATTTTATTTATATATGGGGGGTGCAAGTATGCCACAATGCACATGTAGAGGTCAGAGGACAACTTGCAGGAGTCAGTTCTCCCCTTCCAGGATGTGCATCCCGTGGACCCAACTTAGGTCACTAGGCTTGGCACCAAGTGCCTTGACCCACTGAATCATCTCGCCCTCCAGGGTTCTGTTTCTTAATGTTTTCCAATGATTTATTGAATTAAATTTCACATATTCTGCCAAAAATTAGGCATAGGGCAGTAACCAAAGCCCTTCACAGACACCTGGCCCCTGGTCTCCTTGGCAGGTAACAGGCGTTGGCCGGGGATTTGCCGGTTATAGACTTGCAGCCGCCTCCCTGGACTGGGAAGGCAGGCTGCTTCCTCCTGGCTTAGCATCAGCACAAAGTCTGTGACCTCAAACTGCTGAGACGGTTGTAGAGTTACCCAAGCTCCCCCTGGTGTTCCGTTCCAATTGGATTATAACGGCTCATTTCTCTCCAGAACGACCCAAACCCCTCCCTGGACTCACAGCCACAAAGGGGAAATTAACAGTAACATAAAAAGTTAAGAAGGTGATATCACTCTTGTCAACAATAAAATCTGCGTCTGATCTTCAGTTGGGAAGACGGGCGGGCGCATCTATTATTTATAGAATACAGATTGTTAAATATTAAATACTTGAGCCTGGGACAGTGTAAGGGTAAAATCGGGAGTGTGAACTTGTCAGAATCGTAAAGCCGAACCTCTCTGCAAGGGTGAAGTGTACCTACATTTACTACTGATTTTACTGCATTGTAAATTAAGGGGGGGGGACCTATGATGTGTCAATTTCAAGCTCTAAGTGATAGGCATTATCATTAGGAAGGCATCTGTCTACACTCAGCTCTCCTTCCCAAATGGCTACCAGCCCCCTCGCCTGGAACTGTTAACTATTTCAGCCAACAGAAGGTGGTAAAACCACCTGAGGGGATGGTGGGCCAGGAAAGCATTTTTATGAGCTGGTAATTTCTCTCACAGTTGCTTACATGCTTATCCAAAGGCTCACGCTGATGAAGGCAAAAATACTTCTTGAAATCATAAAAGTCATGGGTTATAGGGCTCCTGCTCCCAGCTGAGACCAGAGAATCACTTGGACTCTGGAATTTAAGACCAGCCTGGGTCACATAGTGAGACTCCATATCAGAAAGGAAAAAAAAAAAAATGGGGAAAAGGGGGTGGGGGCAGGGCTAGGGAACCGTCTCAGTGCTTGCCGCACAAGCATGAGGACCTGAGTTCGAGCCCTCAGAGCCCATGTGAAAAAGGCAATCACCGTGACACAAAGACAGGCAGAGCCCTGGGACTTGCCAGCCAGATAATCTAGCAGAATCAGTGAGCTCCAAGTTCAGTGAGAGACGCTGACTCAAAGGAATAAGGGGGCCTGGAGAGACAGCTCAGCAGTTAAGAACACTGGCTGCTCTTGCAGAAGACCTGGGTTCAAATCCCAGAACCCACATGGCAGCTAACAACTGTCCATAACTCCAGTCCCAGGGGATCCAACAGCCTCTTCTGTCTTCCACAGGCACTGCACGACACGGGTGCACTTACCTACATGCAGGCAATACACACAAACACATATAACAAAAATAATAATTTTTTTTAAAAAAAAGAGAGAAAAAGAGTAAGGTGGAGAGTGATTGAGGACACGAAACACCAACCTCTGACCTCCACACCCACTTGCACATGCACACACACGCACACACACTTGCACACGCATGCACACACACACGCAAAGAAAACACAAAAAGAATCCCCAAAAGTCACGCGGATGCCAGACATTTAAATTTTTGTGTCATTTTGACATCCCCCATTCCTTATTTTTTTTTTTTTTTTTTTTTTTTGCTTCTTTGTTCGTTTTGAGACACATGGTCTGGCTCTATAGCCCTGACTGGTCAAAGAGGATGCTGGATTCTCTGGAACTGGAGTTACAGACGGTTGTGAACCATCATGAGGGTGCTGCGAACTGAACCCAGGACCTCCGCAAGAGCAACAAGTGCTCTTAACTGCTGAGCATCTTTCCAGCAGCCCCCACCTCCTTTTTTTTGAGACAAGACTTCATTAGCCTAGGCTGGTCTTGAGTTCATGGCAATCCTCCTGCCTCAGCCTCCCCAGTGCTGGTATAACAGATGTGAGCCACTATACCCAGCTCTACCCTAACTTCTTTCTGACCTGAATTTTTGTTTGTTTGTTTGTTTGTGGATTTGCATTTGGGATGGAGGGGCAGTGGTTGAAACAAGGAATCCTGTAGCCCAGACAGGCCTGGAACTCACTGTGTAGCTGGGGATGACCTCAAACTTCTAATCTTGCTGTCTCCACTTCTCAAGTGCTAGAATTATAGGCTCACACACTGGGCTTCAACCTGAATTCTCAATGCAAATTTCAAATTTTTCTGATTAAAAAATTTTTTTCATTTATTTGTATTTTGTGTATGAGTGTTTTGCCTACATCTATGCACGTACACATGCCCTTGGAGACCAGAGAGGGTATCAGATCCCCTGGAACTGGAGCTATAGATGGTCATTAGCTATCATGTGGGTGCTGGGAACTGAACTCTGGTCCTCAGCAAGAGCAGCCAGTGCCCTTAACCACTGAGCCGTGTCTCCAGCCCAGAATGCAACTCTTGAGCCATCACCACCTGCTCCATAATATAAGACCTCATGAGATTCATCCAGGCCCAAGACTCAGGGGGTCAGAGTTTCAGCTCCTCACGAGCTGCTCATAAGAAAACAATTTTCCCCTCTTACAAACAAGATTTGCACCTCCAATTTGTTTTTCCGTTTTTAAAAGATGTGTTGAATTACAACAAATTATTTCCAATGAAGTACCTGACTGAAATACAAATTGAACCCACTGGAGTAGGCAGCCTTCTGTCTAACAGAGTCTCAGCGAAATTGTGCATTAAATTATCTTCCTTAAATGCTTGCTGATAGACTTATCAATATTTGGATTAATTTTAATGTTAGGGAAGTAAATTCTTAACATTTCCATTTTAGGTAGGGAAGAAAAACTGCAACTTAATCGTATAGCATTTTAACCTTGACTATCCCTTTTTCTGATTGAACTCTATACAATGATATTAAATTCGAAAATTAATCTAGCCTGCAGGATGGATAATTAGTCAAAAGCAGGGAAAAGTCACAAGAAATTAACAATGAAATCAATTCCTTGATTTTATGTCACACCTCTTTCTCCTGGGCATTTTGAGGCACATTTTCAATAGGAGCTCATTGGCTTTTAAATTCTGTTAAAATTATATTCTGGAAAGATCTGGACTATTCCATTAAGAGTTGGAAAAACTGAAGGAAGACCAAGTTCCAAAATGTCAGGAAAGAAACCCAGAAGAAGAAGAAATGATTCAAAAAGAACCAGGAAAGAGGGAAAAGCCACAGAGACACCCAGATGAGCTGGAGAGTTAGTGGCCCCCGGGGACACAGGGAGAACACCTTACAAAGTGTGTTTGGGGATATGTGAGCGACTGTCTAGTGAGGAACAGGAAGTCAGAGATAGCTTGGAAGAGTCTTAGTGAAAGAGAGATTTGATAGGTAAACGAAGTAACAAAGAGCTTGAAAAAGAATTGAGACTGGGGTTAAGGGTTAAGTTAAACACAGAGAAAAGGAAGGTACCTAATTAGATATTCTAAGGCAAAGCACAACGTGTATGTAATAAATAAGGATTGAGGGCTGGGGATGTAGCTCAGGTGACAGAGTGCCTGCGTAGCATGCACAAGGCACTGGGTCCAATCCCTAGCATAGCATAAACTAGGCATTGTCCCTGCACACCTGTGACACCACCTGGGGTGGGGAGGGGTAGAGGCAGGAGGAGCTGGAGTTCAAGGTCAGCCTCCTCGGCTACATTGTGAGTTCAAGACCAGCCTGGGCTACTCGAACACTGTCTCAAAAAGAAAAATCCGAAAATAAAGCAAACAAGATACGCCACAGGGCGAAGCAACAGAGGAAAACAGCACAGTGTTTTCATGTTTGGGGAAGTGGCAGTGGTCATAAGGAGCCCAGCCTTGTGGATCCAAGCCACTGTCCTTACAGGAGGTCATCTGCTGGATTGTACCTTTGAATTCCAAAGAGCAGATAACACTCAGGACTTGGTGGCAACGGTCAACAGAATACAAAACACCACTCAGTCCTCACGAAATCGAAGTACTGCTGTTCAATGCTGCCGTAAGGGGTGCAGGAAGTGGCTGGGCACCCTTGTCTGTCTACCACAGTAGAAGACCAAATGACATTGTGGAAACTTGAAATGCCAGAAATCAAAATATGGCCCTATTGTTTAAAGTTAGAAAAGTGATGGGGCTGGAGAGATGAGATGGCTCAGCGTTTAAGAGCACCAACTGTTCTTGCCAAAGACCCAGGTTCAAATCCTAGCCTCCACATGGCAGCTCACAACCTTCCATAACTCCCTTCTAAGTTCTAGGGTGTCCGACGCCCTCTTCCGTCCTCCAAGAGCACAACACAGGTGCACTTGCATACATGCATACAATACACTCATACACATAAAATAAAAATGAAGCAAAAATTAAATAAACAAAGTTAGAAAAGTGAGCCAAATGGGTGGCGTGGGCTGTAATCCCAGCTACTCAGGAGGCTGAGGCAGGAGGATCACAAGTTCAAGGCCAGCTCCACAACTTAGAGACACCCTGTTTAAATTTTTTTCTAAAGCCAGTGGTTAGGAGCATTGGCTGCTCTTGCAGAAAACCTGAGTTCAGTTCCCAGAAACCACATGGTGGTTCACAACTGTCTGTGACACCAGTTGCAGGAGATCTGACACTCTCTTCTGGCCTCTACAGGCACCAGCATGAATATGGTGTACACACATACGTGCAGGCAAAACAGACTTATACATAAAATAAAAGTAAATACATTTAAAAGTTGTCAGGCGGGGGCTGGAGAGACCGCTCAGCAGTTAAGAGCACTGACCGCTCTTGCAGAGGACCCAGGTTCAGTTCCCAACACCCACATAGCAGCTGACAACCATCCACAAGTCCAGTTCCAGGGGATCCAATGCCCTCTTCTGACTTCTACAGGTGTTATACACATTTGGTGCACTTACATCCATGCATGTAAAAATGCTTATACACATAAAATAAAAATAAACTTTAAAAGTAAGATTTTAGCCAGGTGTGGTGGCGCACATCTTTAATCCCAGCTCTTGGGAGGCAGAGGCAGGTGGATCTCTGTGAGTTCAAGGCCAGCCTGGTCTACATAGTGAGTTTCAGGCCAGCTGGGGCTACTGGGAGACCCTGTCTCAAAAATAAATAAATAATAAATAAATTAATTAATTAATTAATTAAAAATCCCTAATCTATCTAAAAGAGTATTGACAACTGATTGCTGCTAGATGAGGAACAGCTGACCCTCCTAAAACAAAGACCTCTGGATAGGCTGACTAGATTCACCAGATGGGCAAGTAGTGGGGAAGGGCTGGGGGTGCCAACAACACAGTGGACAGAAGCAGGGATATCGGAGTATAAGGGCTTTAGTGGGGGGAGAGAGGCTATGGGTGGGTGCTACCTGGGAAGTGGGTGTATAGTCAAATGAGATGGTTTGGGATGTTCTGTGTGATACACACACACACACACACACACACACACACAAATCAAATTTTTTAAAAAGTATTATATTTGAGGAGGAAGCATGGAAATTTACATCATGCTAATTAGTACAGGTGATAAACATTACCATTGAAATCTACCTGAAGACTTTATAGACATACACAGGCTCCAAGGATCCAAGTGCAACCGATTATGACTAGTAATAATCAGATACATACAGATTAGAGATGCCTGCACCAACATCTCAGTGTTAGTAGCAAAAATAATGAGTTTTTCTGCAAGGAACAATATATTCTAAAATGAAATGGCAATCATTTTTAAAGGTTAAAAACTCATTCAATTTTATATCTTACAGGGCTTATACTGAGTTCAATATAGTAGCAGGGATATCAGAGTATAAGGGCTCTAGTGGGGGAAGGGAGGCTATGGGAGGGTGCCATCTGGGAAGTGGGTGTATAGTTGAGTAAGACAGTTTGGGCTGTTCTGCGTGATACACACACAAACACACACACACACACACACACACACACAAATCAACCAATTTTTAAAAATATATTTAATTTGAGGAGGAAGCATAAAAATGTGCTCCTTAATAATTAGTAGATGTGAAAAACATTATCATTGAAATCTACCTGATTACTTTATATCCATGTTCAGATGCCAAGGAGCTCAGAAACTAACCGACTGTGACTAGTAATAATCAGATATATAGAGATTAGAAACGCATGTGCAAACATCTTAATGTCAGTTGCATTAAAAATGAATTTTTCTGTATGAAAGTGTGTATTTTAATAATGAAATGGAGATCTTTTTTAAAGGTTAAAACCTCATTTAATTTTATGTCCTATAGGGTTTATGCTGAGTACAATACTGTATAACTGGTTAGGGTAAAAAGACCCCAAAGAAATGTAGCCAGTTTCTGGGCTAAAAGTCAAAATATCCTTGGGCCTGTTAGCAAGACACTCTGTTCCAAAGGCCAAAAAAGTCAAAATGTCAAAAGTATTTGGGAGCTTGTATCTAAATTTTAAAAAATATTTTAGGGTTACCTCTTCAGAGGGGGGAATGTTGGAGGGGAGGGAGTGGGCATGGATTTGACCAAAACATCTTATATGCATGTCTGAAATTCTCAATAAAGTTTTTGTAAAAGTTAAAAAAGAATTTTTTTAATTGTCAGTGTGGTGGCAATTTTAAACCCAACACTCAGGAGGGAGAGACAAGTAGATTTCTGTGAGTTCCAGGCCAGCCTGGTGGTTTACACATAAGTTCCAGGCCAACCAGGCCTACATAGTGAAAAACAAAATTAAATAAATAGAAATTTAAAAATAGATTTTGTAAAACAGCTGGGGTTTGTAGTTCAGTGATATAGTGCTTGCCTAGCATGTGCAGGCCTTGACTCTGATCCCAGAACCAAAATAATGATTAATAATAATAATAATAATAGAAATGGCTGAAAGAATTATTTAAAATAGCAAATATCAAACATTAAGATAAGAGAGATCTGGGGAGATGGCTCAGTCAGTAGAGTGTTTGTGGTACAAGCGTAAATCCCTGAATTTGGATCCCCAGCACCCATGTCAAACTTGGCATGTCGATAGACCCAACTCTGGGGTGAGGGGGGCACACAGACAGAGAAATTTGCTGGTCAGCCAGTCTAGCTGAAATGTCCAGCTTCGGGTTAAGTGAGAGACTCTGTTTCAGATAAGATGGTAATTGACAGAGGAAGCAACCCCACACTGACCTCTGACCTCCATGTGCACACATACAGGTGGGCATGAGCACACACACACTCATAAACCACACACATAATAAATAACATTTAAAGAGAGGAGATGAAAACTCAAAACTGGACTCAAGAAGAAACTGAAAAGTTCTGAGCAGAATAACAGACATTGAATTAACGTGTGTGAGGCCCTGGGTTTGAGCCCAAGAACTGAAAAACAGACACACCTTTAATCCCAGCACTGGGGTGGAAGAGGCATGTGAATCTCTGTTTACATGGCAAGTAGCAGGGGCTGGGGCTACAGGGAGACGGTCTCAAAGAGAAAGAGAGAGAGAGATCAAATAAGTCATCACCACCTTCCGTCCTGTGCTGCCTGTGCCACTGTATCAGAGAATCATGCTCTTTGATCTCTAAGCCTGAAATCTCTCTCTCTCTCTCTCTCTCTCTCTCTCTCTCTCTCTCTCTCTCGCACACACATACACACACAACACACACACAATTTACAGAATTTAATGAATTCTACTAGATGCTTAAAGAAAATTTAGTGCCAACCTTCACGCTCTTGAAAAAAAAATCAAGAGCCAACACCTCCCAAGTCGTTGGACTTTTCTTGGTTCCAAAACCAGATAAAGGCATCACACACACAAAACAAATCACACACCAATATCCCACAACCAAACCCTAGCACACTGAATATGAGCCAATCAGATTCATGTAAAAAAGGATTACGTGACCATGTGAAATTTATCCCAGGAATGCGGCGTTGGTTTAATGTATGAGAATCAGTCGGTGTAATACAGCATATTAATTGAATAAAGGGTAAAACTATACAACAGCTACAGAAAAAGATTTTGACAAAATCTAACCCCCATTGACGTGAACAGCACTTCTCAAACCAGGGATGGAAGAGAATTCCTCAGAGACAATCTGTGAAAAACCCACTGGAACACCACACTCCACAATGAAAAATTGTATATCTCCTCTCTAAAACCTGGAGTGAGGTAGAGACATTCATTGGGCTTTTGTGCAGTAGGTTCTTAAGTGGGGTGGGGGAGGGGGGCCATCTGTTTATAAAGAAGAAATAAAACTATAATATTCATGGATGACGTGACCGTGTGTGTGTGTGTGTGTTGCACTGGGGAGTGTAGCTAAGATGGTAATTCCCCAAAATGGTCCACAGATTCCACAAAACTCTGTCAGAGACCTAAATATAAGAATTTAGCAGGGCTGGAGAAGTGGCTCAGTGGTTAAGAACACTGGTTGCTCTTGCAGAAGACCCAGGTTTGATTCCCAGCAGCCACATGGCAGCTAACGACCATCTGTAACTCCAGCTCCAAGGGATCCAGTGCTTTCTTCTGACCTCCACGGCACTGCACGACATTGGAACACTTACATGCATACAGGCAATATACTCATACATGTAAAATAAATAAAATACATTAAAGAATTTAGAAGAAAACATACGCCAATAACCGTTGTGACTTTGGATGGGCAACAATTTCTTATCTGTAACATGAAAAGCATTAGTCCCAAAGAAAGAACCAGATTAAGCTTCACCAAGTAAAACTTTGGTGATTCCAAAGTACCATCAAGAAAGTGATGAGATGGGAGGGGTGTATTTAAGCAAAGAACAATGAAATACATGTATGAAAATATGATTTAAAACTGGGAATGGGACTGGACAGATGGCTCAGCGGTTAAGAGCACCAGCTGCTCTTGCAGAGGACCCGGGTTCAATTCCCAGTCCCCACATGGCAGCTGACAACTGCTCGTAATTCCAGTCCCAGATCCGACAGTCTCTTCTGACCTCTATGGGCATTGCATGACACAGGTGTACTTACATACATACAGGCAATACACTCATACACACAAAATAAAAATAAAATATTTTTTAAACTGGGAAGATAATCCTAGAATAGGAAAAAATATCTGCAATCATATATCTGATAAGGATACATTATCTAGAAGTCTTTTTTAATATTTTATTATTTTTATTTTATGCATATGAGTGTAATGCCTGTATGTAGGAAGGTGCGCCCATGTCATGCAATGCCCACAGAGGTCAGAAGAGGGTGTCGGATCCCCTGGAACTGGAGTTACAGACAGTTGTTAGTCATCTCCATGTGGGTGCTGGGAATCAAACCTGGGTCCTCTGCAAGAGCAGCCAGTGCTCTTAATCGCTGAGCCATCTTTCCAGTCCCCTACAATGTATAAAGAATTCTTAATGCTCAACATAAATAGAGAATCCAGTTTGAAAACTGATAAAATTACTTTTATAGATGTTTTCTGAAGATACGTTCATGAAAAGGTGCTGTGCTCAAAACTGTTAATAGTTAGAAGTATACAAATCAAAGCCATAATCAGATCCCATTTTATACCCACGGGATGGCTACAAGAGAAAAGACAGGCAGTGAGTTCTGGTGAGGATGTGCCAGGGATACAGGAAGGAGGAAAAGGAGGAGGAACAAAAATACTCTGGATTTTTACGTGCACTGAATTCGGAAGTAGATGTGCACCTTTGTGAGCACACTTAAAACCACTCAACCGCGCACTTTAACAAGGTGAATTAGACCTCAATAAAGCAGTTATAGAAATAAAAAGATAGTAGAGGGTAAATATGGCATGGGAATTAAAGTTCAGTAAAGAAGTGTAAAATAAAGAGAAGGAAAGGCAAAGAGGAAGGGGCGGGGTGCATGAGCTGGATCTTCATCTTACTATTTCAGTGTCAAAAGATACTGTCCAAAATTGATCAGTTAAACAGTGGAGGTAGACTCAGGACAGCAGAAGAGATTGCAGAGAATTAAGTAAAGAAGGATAGACACATGGTTTAGTTGGGAGAGTCCTTGCCTAGCAGGTGCAAAGCCCTGGGTTCGATACCCAGCACCACATAAGCCATACATGGTGGAAATTGTCTGCAATTCTAGCACATAAGAGACAGAGGCAAGAAAATCAGACAGTGTCATCCTCTGCTACATGGTAAGTTCAAGGCCAACCTGAGCTACAAGAGACTCTTTATCAAAGAAAAAGCAGGGGTAGGGCTCAGTGATTAAGAGCACTTGCTGTTCTTACAAAGGACCCAGGTTCAGTTCCCAGCACCCACATCAGGTGGCTTGCAACTGCCTGTAACTCCAGCTCCAGGGAATCCAACCTCCTCTGCTGGCCTCTGCAGGAACCTACATCACACACATACATTTGGGTACATAAAAAATAAATATTTTTTATATTTTTTTATGTGTATGAGTGTATTGCCTGCATGTATGTGAGTGCACCCATGTCATGCAGTACTGCAGAGGTCAGAAGAGGGCTTCAGATTTCCCTGGAACTGGAGTTAAGTACGATTCATAGCTGCCATGTGTTTGTTGGGAATCAAACCTGGGTCTTCTGCAAGAGTACTCAGTGCTCTTAACCGCCGAGCCATCTCTCCAGCCCCTTAATATATATATATATATTTTTTATGTGTATGACTGTATTGCCTGCATGTAGGTAGTTGCAACCGTGCAATGACCGTGGAGGTCAGAAGGCAGCATCAGATCCTCCAGAACTGGAGTTACAGATGGTTGTTAGCCGCCCTGTGTGTGCTGGGAATTAAACCTGGGTCCTCTGCAAGAGCAGCCAGTGCTCTTAACCGCTGAGCATCTCTCCACTTCCCATAAATAAATCTTTTAACAAAGAATTAAAACAAGAGACAGTTGAAATGCGGGCATAAAAACAAATGCCTGAAATCTCAGTGCTCAGGTGGCTGAATACATAACAGAGAGAGTCAGAGAGAGAGAGAGAGAGACAGAGACAGAGACAGAGACAGAGACAGAGACAGAGACAGAGACAGAGACAGAGAGAGGCGGTTGTGGTCACTTTGAGGAGAGGACTGCAGTAAAAATTCTACTTTTCAAGATTATTTTCTATTTTTTTAATCCTTCTGCGTCTCCCTCTCAAGCGCTGGGATTTCGTAGGCAAGCACCACCACACTTACCTAAAAAATCTCTTTCACATACACAATTTTTAATCCTTCAGATCGAGCCCAGGGCGTTCTGTGTGCTGGGCAAGCACTCTACCACTGAGCTAAGTCCCCAGCCCCTCTTAGCCACTCCTTTTTTTGTGCTGTTTGTGTGTTACTTTTATCTAGAGTTTAGAGATTCTTGAAAAGGCAAGCATTTTTTTTTCCCCCAAAGATCCTGGAGATTGAGGCCAAGAAAGGGAAGCCGTGAAGGGTGCTCATGGGACGTGGAAATGGAGCATCTGGATCGAGCCTCTTCCAGGAAACTGTCCACAGGCTGCAATCTTGTCTCCGAATCCCAACCGGAGCTGTTCCTCGCAGCATCTCCTGCTGGGGCCAGATGACCCTGCTCAGGCTTGAGCAAGGGTAATGACTGATGTAGATTTTATCCTTCCCGGGCAGCTGAGAGATCAGGGTGACACTTTGTCAAAAATGGAATGAAGAGAAGAATTAACTGTAAAATTAATTAAATGTCATGCGCTCAAAAAGACAGCCAGACCGGAACCAGAACACAGCTAAGGCTTGAAGAATTGGCATTCAACTTTCACATACTCTCTAGCAACACCCCACCCCCATGTGCCAAGAAATTGAGGGTTCATGCTGGCATCCGCGTTACCTCTCCTTGGCTCCTGTCACTGAAACCCCAAACCACTCCTCTCCCGTGTGCAATGGGTTGTTCAGCTAACACAGCCAGACAGATATTTGATCCAGCACTCAGAATTTTTTTTAAAGCAAAAAAAAAAAAAAAAAACAGCGTGTAAGGTAATTTTGTCCCAGATCTTTCCCTCCGAGTCATGAACATAATAGATTTGACTTTTTACTCGTGTACCCCCCTAAGAAGCATAAAAGAAAGGTTACACTGGCGAGCAGCTAGAAAAGAGTTTAATTAATCCCAAAGTGTGTGCTTCGTTTGGAAAGTGCATCACAAAAGAACCCTGTGTCTACTGAACTAGATCCTTCAGGCTGTTATGCCTCTCGTTGGTGAGTGTCTTCTGAGGGAGGCTGGTCCCTGGTGGTCTGGAAGGCGCTGCCATTAAACTAAGATCTAGGCAACTGAAGATGCTGAGGGCGAGGGAACGCTCTCCCCCTGCGGGTGGGGATTGGTCCCTGTGTTTGTGGAAGGAGGTTGAAGCCCTAATGCCTTAGGTTTCCTCAGTGACTCCGGGTTGAATCCCTTCAGGTCGTCACCGTGGGTGAGGCAACCGAGGAGTGCCGTGCCTTGTCACACTTCATTTCTGTCTTTTCTTAATATCCTTTATTTTTTCATCAACAATTTCATACATGCATACCATGTGTTTATCCCCCCTTGGGTTTTTTGAGGCAGGGTCTCCCTGTAGCCCCAGCTGATCTGGAACACACTATGTGGACAAGGCTGGCATTGAACTCACAGAGATCAGCCTGCCTCTGCCTCCTGAGTGCTGGGATGAAAGACATGTACCCTCCATGCCCAGCCTTGCAATGTATCTTGATCATACTCCCAAAATTCACCTCTAACTTCCCCTAGACATACCCTCCAAAATGTCCCCCTCCCACATTTGTGTCCTCTCTCTCTCTCTCTCTCTCTCTCTCTCTCTCTCTCTCTCTCACACACACACACACACACACACAACCTACTGAGTCCAATCAACGCTGCCTACTGATCTTGTGCAGGTGACCACAGCTGCAGGGAGTTCATACACGCACGGCCACGGCCACACATAGCCAGAACACAGCATTTCATAGCTTTTCCCCACCCCCCAGCTCTTACACTCCTCCCTCTGTTCTGAGATGTTCCCTGAGCCTGTGGAGATTGACAGGGCTGTCCCAGTCAGGGCTGAACATTCGGCAGTCGCTTATTCTCAGCACTTTGGACAGTTATATGTCTCTGAAATGTCCACTTTCATGTTTTGTTTTGTTTTGTTTTGTTTTTGTCTTTTTGAGACAGGGTCTCCCTGTAGCCCCTGCTGGTCTGAAACTCACTGAGATCTGCCTCCCTCTGCCTCCCAAGTGCTGGGATTAAAGGCACGTACCATCACACCCAGGTTAACCATAAATATTTAGAAGGCAATTCGACCAGACATCTATTTATTAAAACAACACTAGTACACTCTCCCCTGGGGCCTATGACCTCCCAAGCCATGGGTTTTTGACCAGGCTCTCAGTACTGGGCATGAACTCCCTCCTGTGGAGCAGGTCTCAAACCCAGTCAGAAAGTGGTTGGTTACCCCCACAATTGCTACCTCTTTTCTCAAGGCAATCCTGCCCTCCCTTACCAGGTAGCCCAGGACTCATCAGAAATTAGCTGTCTAAAGGAAAAATGCAATTGCGTTTTAACAACATTCTCATTATCAGATAAGTGTTTTAAAAAGTTTAGGGTACTGTGCCAGGACACCTCGAAGATTCAGCAAATGCTGTGAGTCCGCTTATATGAGGTCAGACTCATAGATACAGAAAGTAGACTGAAGGGCTGGGGTGCTGCTCAGTTGTACACGAGAGACCTGGGTTCAACCCCTACCACAACAGCTAGGCATGGTGGGTCATACCTATATCCCCAGCACTCAGGAGGCTGAAGCAGGAAAAATGTCACAAGTTCAAGGCCAGCCTGGGCTAAATAGTGAGTTCCAGGCCAGTAAGACACTCTATCTCCAAAAAAGTAAAAGAAAAATCAGAGGGGCCTAGAGAGATGGCTCTGAAGTTAAGAGCACTGACTTCTCTTGCAGAGGACCTGAGTTCTCTTTCCAGCACTCACATGGCAGCTTACAACTGTCTGTAACTCCAGTTCCAGAGGATCCGACACCCTCTTCTGACCTCCATGGGCATTACATGACATGGGTGCACTTACATACATGCAGGCAATACACTCATACACATAAATTAAAATAAAAATAATAAGCTGGGCGTGATGGCACACACCTTTAATCCTAGCACTTGGGAGGCAGAGGCAAGCGAATGCCTGTGAAATCAAGGCCAGCCTGGTCTGCACAGCAAGTTCCAGGCCAGCTGTGGAAACCATGTCTCAAAAAGACCAATAATAGGGGCTGGAGAGATGGCTCAGCGGTTAATAGCACTGACTGCTCTTACAGAGGACCTGGGTTTAATTCCCAGCACCCACATAGTAGCTACGAACCGTCCTTAACTCCAGTTCCAGGGGAATCCAATGCCCTCTTCTGGCCTCTGGGGCACTGCATGACACAGGTGCACTTACATACATGCAGGTAATACACTCATACACATAAATTTTTTTAAAATAATAAATGTATATAAAAATATATAAAGACCAATAATATAATAATAAAATATTTTTTAAGAAAAATTAAAGTGCTGGGGATGGAAGACTAGGAGTTCTTAGCCTGAAATGGAACATCTTTATTGCTGTCACCACCACCACCACCACCGCCACCGCTGCCGCCATCACCGCCACCGCCACCATTGCCATCGCCGCCGCCACCAGCACAAACACCGCCATCACCACCACCACCACCATCACAGGAAAGGGCAGATGTGAGTGCTGAGTCCTATTCACCCATCACTGCCACCACCACCACCATTATCATCACCACCACAACCACCATCACCATAACCACTATCACTGCCGTCACCACCATCACCACCACCATCATCACCACCATCACCACCATCACCACCACCACCACCATCACCACCATCACCACCACCGCCACCACCATCACCACCACCGCCACCACCATCACCACCACCACCACCATCACCACCATCACCACCACCACCACCATCCCCACCCCCGCCACCACCATCACCCCCATCACTGCCACCACCATCCCCACCCCCGCCACCACCATCACCCCCATCACTGCCACCACCATCCCCACCCCCGCCACCACCATCACCCCCATCACTGCCACCACCATCCCCACCCCCGCCACCACCATCACCCCCATCACTGCCACCACCATCCCCACCCCCGCCACCACCATCACCCCCATCACTGCCACCACCATCCCCACCCCCGCCACCACCATCACCCCCATCACTGCCACCACCATCCCCACCCCCGCCACCACCATCACCCCCATCACTGCCACCACCACCACCACCACCACCATCACCACCACCACCACCACCATCACTGCCACCACCACCACCATCACCACCGCCACTGCCACCAGCACCACCACCACCACCACCACCACCATCACCACCATCACTGCCACCACCACCACCATCACCACCGCCACCGCCACCAGCACCATCACCACCACCACCACCACCGCCACCATCACTATCACCACCACCACCACCACCATCACCACCACCACTTGCCAAGGCTCAGGGAACATTGAGGAAGAGGAGGCAAAAACAATGTAAGAGCTGGAGGCTGGGGAGGAACGCTATGAAATACTGTCTTCTGGACACAGCTGTTTGCAGACGTGAAATTCATAGTTGCTGTTGCATACACAAGACCTGCAAAGATCAAGCCAGCTGAAAGCCCAGCACACGGGGGTGGCAGGGAGGTACTCCCCAGTCCCCACCCATTACTGAGGCATTATTAGTGGTTGCTGGGGAGAGAGAACGGTTCTTTTTTTTATTTTTTTATTTATTATTTTTATTTTATGTGTATGCATGTATTGCCTGCATGTATGTGAGTGTACCTGCACCCATGTTGTGCAATGCCACAGAGGTCAGAAGAGGGCTTCGGATTCCCCTGGAACTGGAGTTAAGGACGGTTCGTAGCCGCCATGTGGGTGCTGGAATTCAAACCCTGGTCTTCTGCAAGAACAACCAGTGTTCTTAACTGCTGAGCCATCTCTCCAGCCCCCGGAGAATCATTCTTACTTGAGGGTGCAGTCACTAGTGGGTTTCCCATGCTCCAGTGAATGCCCCCACACTCGTGCTCATAAGAGCAACACTAACTGTACTTAAAGGGTTATAAACAAGAAGAAGGGGGGAGGAAGAGGAAGAGGAGGAGGAGGGGAGGGGGGAGGGGGGAGAAGGAAGAAGAGGAAGAAGGAGGAGGAGCCTGTATGCCGAACAGTGGCTGAAACATAAGCTTTATGATATGCACATTTTACCATGATCTGAAGTAATTCATAATTAAGGGCTAAAGCACAGGGCCGTTCTAATAACGAGAACACAGCGGTTGGCGTTGTAGGTGTTGCATTTCACCGATTTCAGGGTTAGCTTGAAACCCAGGACGAGGTGCCTCCGTGGGCATCTGAGGGCGAGCCTGGACTCTTCTGGAGACTGGGAGGAAACGTCTCTTGCTCCTAAGTAATGACTGTGGTTTTCTGGCAAACATTAAGGAGAAAGGAACTAAAAATACTTACTGGCCACTCTGCCAAAACTCCACAGTGCTCAGAACGTACCAGGCCAACATGTTGAAGCACTTTCAGAGTGAGAAGGATCTGCCTAAACGCCAAGGTCAAAGTCATTTCACAAATTCCCTTCTGCCTTTCAGGGCTGCTGGTGTACAGGAGACAGGACAGGGTGCCCAGCACTTTTTCAGACAGCTAGCTGTCCACCTAGCACTGGGGCAGTAGCCAGAGGAACCAACCAGGTCCCCAGCCCATAGCCCCAGAGACCACTCCCTGCGCCCAGCTGTGGAACCCAGCTGAATTTGCCAACCAGAGCCTGTTCTGCTAGGAGCCAGAAGAAGCTAAGACAGCCAGAGTGACACAGACCTTTCCCCAAGTCTTCCTCCCAGGCTGCAGGAATCCACACCCAGGACACCTGCAGAGGGGACAGGAGACATACGAATAAGAGAAGGAGCCCACATGGCAAATGGTCCTTGATATGAATCCTCGCAAGCAACATGGGGGATCTGGTCAGAATACAGGTGCTGACTGAGCAGTGTAGGGTGGGGCCAGGATCCTGCCCATTTAACAAGTGCTGAGGTGTGCCAACACTGCTGGCCCATACAGCCACAGGATGAGGAGGGAAACAAAGCCTTACTATGCAGAGAACAAACAGGTATTGGGGAAAGGAAGGAGAGAAGGTGACCCAGGCACGGTGAGCATCAGGCTTGAGGAGCACAGGGTGTTCTCTGAATCTTTGCCTTACCTTGCGGCAGATGCCACATGGCTTTGTAGTTACCAGTGTGGAAGAATTTTACTCTTGAATTGACACTGCCCATCACCCCTTGTGGGTTTGGGGAGTACAAGGGAGGAAAATCAAGTCACCCTGAACCTTTGTTTCCTTACTTAGAAAGTGACACTAATAGACTGAGATGTGGCTCAAAGACTAGAGTGCTTGCCTAGCATCCATTAAGCATGTAACACCTCAAAACCAGGTGTGTTGGCTCAAACCTGTAATGATGGCACTTGGGAGGTAGAGGTAGGAGGTTTAGAAATTCAAGGGCGCTGGGTGTGGTGGCACACAGCTTTAGTCCCAGCACTTGGGAAGCAGAGGCAGGCGGATCTCTGTGAGTTCAAGGCCAGCCTGGTCTACATAGTGAGTTCCAGGCCAGCTGGGGCTACAGGGAGACCCTGTCTCAAAAAAGACCAATTTTAAAAAAAAAAAAAGAAAGAAATTCAAGGTCATCCTTGGCTACGCTGGAGTTCCAAACCAGCCTGGAATACATGAGACTTGTATCATCAGTTGGTTAATTTCAAATGGGCTGGGAATGTCGCTCAGTTGATAGTGTCTGCCTAACATATGCAAAGCCCTTGCATTCAATCCCCAGCACCAGATGAACCAGGCATGGTGGCTCTCAACTGTAATCCCAGCACCCACGAAGTAGAGACCAGAGTATCAAAAGTTCAAGGTCATCCTTGCTTAGTAAGAGTTCAAGGTCAGCCTGGGCTATTTGAGACCTGTCTCAATAGATGAATGAATGAATGGATGGATGGATGGATGGATGGATGGATGGATGGATGAGGGTTGCCACTATAGCTCAGTTGCCCTTCCTGACAAAGCCCTAGGGTCCCCTGTACCACACAAGCTAGAAGTAGTGGCACTCCTGTGTAATTCCAGCACTCAGGAAGTGGAGGCAAGATCAGAAATTCAAGGTCATGCTTGGTCACACACAGAGTCCAATGTCAGCCTGACCTACATGAGGTTTAGTCTCAAAAAAGTTTTTTTTAAATAAATAAATAAATAAATAGTATGAAAATCTCAAAAGAATTACTAAAAATATTGAAATAAATAAATCACTGATGGAGCACAAAGGGCTCCAACCATCATGCATCTACTTTATGCTTTTTATTTATTTATTTATTTACTTATTTTACATATCTGAGGGTTTTATCTGCCTGAATGTAAGTGCACCTGTGTCATGCAATGTCCATGGAGGCCAGAAGAGGGACTCGGAGCCCCTGGAACTGGGGTTACAGATGGCTGTTAGCCACCATGTGGGTGCTGAGAACTGAACCCAGGTCTCCTGAAGAATAGCCAGTGCTCTTAGCCTCTGAGCATCTCTCCAGTCCCTACTTTATGTTTTTAATTTTTTTTACTTTGTTTTGTTTTATAAATGGGGACTCATGTGCCCCTGTCTGGCCTTGAACTCACTACGTAGCTGAGGATGACACTGAACTTCTGATCTTCCTATTTCCAGAGTGCTGGGATTCTGGGTGTGCACCACCACAACCAAGTAAAGTCCACTTTAAACCTACACATTCCCTTCCCAAAGAAATGCTATTCAAAGGGGGGAGGTAAGAGTGGGCAGTGGGAAGACCCAAGACCACAGCCTCAGGATGCTGCAGGGGAGCAGCCCGGAGCTAAGCCGCCTGTAAAAGAACCATCAGAAAAGTGCTGTTTGGTCCTAAGACTTGCTCAGTTCCCGGATTACTGAGCCTGGACCTGGGCCAGGACATAATGTATTATAACTATAGAGTAAGTTATTCAAATTATGATCATTTCAGGAACCATTTTTTATGAGAAAATAAATTTTAAATAATAGCATTTTAAACTTTTTATGGCTGCATTTGTCATGTGACCTGGGACAAGGTATATTTTTGGACTAAAATGGGACACATTAATTATCTCCAAAGTAACACTCACTTGGGCATCAGTGTTCATAGGATGAAAAGACAGAATCAGACAGTCTTTTTCTCCACCTGTGACACATGAGCCCACATCCAGTGGGGACGCCCACATGTGAACACACATAGAGGTAGGGCAACTGAGCCCATGGGCCTAAAATAGGTCCCCAAAAGCCGTGGAAGATCCTGAAAGAGAACAGTAGCCTTAATTATGGCCCAGCAAACAGTAGTTCTCATACTCCCAAACTTTACCTCCAACTTCCCCTAGACATACCCTCCAAAATGTCCCCCTCCCAAGCTACATAAAATACCTTTAACATGTGTTGCTTGAGGGTCTGCTTAGCTGGGCTGGGTTTCATATGCCATCAACTGAAGAGCCAGACTTAACAAAGAAATGTAGTTTGGCTGGCCTGGAACTCACAGAGGTTTTTTTTTTTTTTTGGTCTTTGAGACAGGGTCCCCCTGTAGCCCCAGCTGTCCTAGAACTCACTATGTAGACCAGGCTGGCCTTGAACTCACAGAGATCTGCCTGCCTCTGCCTCCCAAGTGCTAGGACCAAAGGCCTGTGCCACCATGCCCGGCCAGGAGATTCTTCTTTTAATAACAAATGCTCTGCCTCTCTTTGCATTCCTCTGGGAACACAGGGTCCACGCTCACTATCCATGCAGAACTCTTGTGGGTCACAGTTGGACCACATAAAATGCAGGTTCCTTAGTAGTAAAACCCAGGACACTAGACCTCGGAGAATCACAGAGTATCCTTTGTCCCTGGGGAGGATGAAAAGCTTATTAAGAGTAATCAACAATACTTTCTTGGTGCTTTACAGTTTATATAGTCTCTTTTATTTTTTTTTAATTTTATGTGTATGCGTGTTATGCCTGCATATAGGTAAGTGCACCTGTGTCATGCAATGCCTGCAGACGTCAGAAGAGGCTGTCGGATCCCCTGGGACTGGAGTTACAGACAGTTGTTAGCTGCCATGTGGGTGCTGGGATTCGAACCCGGGTCTTCTGCAAGAACAACCAGTGTTCTTAACCGCTGAGCCATCTCTCCAGCCCTACATAGTCTCTTTTATCTTCAGTCTATCACTTGAATAGGTCTGTCTGGTATAAGATGAAAATATGAGTTTTTGTTTGAAAACTACTAAGAATTTTAACAAGACGGCTGAACCATGCATGAAGCTCAACATAGGGCCTTATGTGACTGCCCAGGGTGCTTGCCTGTGAAGCTGGCCATGACCTCACAGTCCCCACCATACCCACAAATCACCTTCCCTCCAACCAGCACCTGCTTTGCCTTCAGGGGCAGATCACAAAAGCCCAATGCCAGCGGCCTGGGACGGCTTGACGCACCTGGGAGGAAAGAACTTCAGCTGAAGAATTACCTCCATCAGATTGGCATGTGAACATGTCTTTGGAGCATTTTCTTGATTGTTAACTGATAAAGTACGGAATCACATGACAGGAGATAGAACCCCGGGCTTCTGGGACCAACAAGCTTGGGCTCCTTCTCTCTGCCAAGCTCCAGCTCCGCTCTCTTGGGTCAGTGTTGCCGCTGTGGGGACAGAAGAATGCACAGCTGCAACAGCTCCAGGTCCCACCCTCACCCCACAACATTGACATTGGAGGAGAAAGTGCCTCAGCCATGATCCTCTGTGATGGTTAATCTGGATTGTCCACTTGATGGGATTTAGAATCACCATGGAAACAAACCTGTAGATGTATCTGTGAGGGATTATCCAGATTAGGTTACCTGAAGTGGGACCACTCAACCTAAAGGTGGGGAGCACCATCCACATGGGCTGGAGTTGCAGACCAAACAACAAAGACAAAGCAAGCTAGGTACCAGCTTCCATCTCCCTGTGCCTCCTCCGGATAATGGATGCAGCAGGACCATCTGCCTCTGGCTCCTACGCCATGCCTTCCCCACCATGACAGACTTGCCCTCAAACTGTGAGCCCAAACTAACGCTTCTTCCCTTTAAATTGTTTCCTGTCAGGTATTTTGTCACAGCAGAGGAAAGTAATAGCATACCCTGCCTTAAGAGCAATGGTATTTCCTCCCCCCACCGCACCCATGCGTAAACAGTGTTCTAATGTATAAATCCATCCCAGAGAGGACATGTAAGGGGAGGACGTGGAGTTAGCCTTGACTCGTATCTGCAAACACAGCCAGGAGAGGTCAAGCACCCAAACCATCTTGCTGCCACACAATGGAAGGTTCCACAAGAACCAAATGACCTCCTCATGTCCTGTTGGACAGGAACTGTCAATGAGCAGTTTGTGGCGTATGACACTGACCCTTAGCTGTATCTGATGGACCACAGGAACCCAACCTGGAACAGTCTGTCCATAGACTGTACGTTGTCCTGATGTAGAGAGATGAATTGGACCCATCAGATTCTTTTTTTATTAAAATATTTTATTATTTTTATTTTATGTGTATGAGTGTATTGTCTGCATGTATGTAAGGATACCTATGTCATGCAATACCCACTGAGGTCAGAAGAGGGCATCAGATTCCCCTAGAACTGGAATTACAGACAGTTGTTTAAGCTGCCATGTGGGTGCTGGGAACTGAACCCAGGTCCTCTGCAAGCACAGCCAGTGCCTTAACCGCTGAGCCATCTCTCCAGCCCCATCAGATTCTTCCTATGGGGAATTTGAAAGAAGATATTGTCAGGCTGGGAAAAACAGAACAATTAATGTTGAAAGTTGACATTTAAACACTGCAAGAAAGAATCCAACGAGACCACAGTGGGCCTTGCACAACTGAAGTTATAAGGAAGAGAAAATGGGCCAGTAGAGTTCAAGCTATGTATGAACACAGCTTATCATGACTGCACACGCAATGTATGAACACAGCTTATCATGGCTGCACACACAATGTATAAACATAGCTTATCATGGCTGCACATGCAATGCATGAACACAGCTTATCATGGCTGCACACACAATGTATAAACATAGCTTACCATGGCTGTACACGCAATGTGTGAACACAGCCAGCTTATCATGGCTGCACACACAATGTATGAACACAGCTTATCATGGCTGTACATGCAATGTATGAACACAGCTTATCATGGCTGCACACACAATGTATAAACATAGCTTATCATGGCTGCACACACAATATATAAACATAGCTTATCATGGCTGTACACACAATGTATGAACACAGCTTATCATGGCTGCACACACAATGTATGAACACAGCTTATCATGGCTGTACATGCAATGTATGAACACAGCTTATCATACCTGTACATGCAACATATGAATAAAGCTTATCATGGCTGCAGCCACCTCCATTCATAACCACCATGACTCCCCTGAGTAATCCTAGCTGGTTTTACATACATAGATTCCCAGCAAACCATGTATGGATAAAACCATTGACATCATCTGTCGGACTGTATGTGGAGATCCTGACTTCAGGGATACACTTGACTCTTATTTATGTGTGTGTGTGAAAGTGTGTGGAGACCAGAGGCTGTGTGGGGTGACTTCCCATCAAGTGTCTTCATCAATCACAATCAACCTTTTCAGAGACAGGGACTCTCGCTAAAGCCCAGCTCCTGGGGTCTACCTCTCTCTGCCTTCTCGGCGCTGGGATTACAGTTTGACACAGCCGCACCCAGATTTTACATGGGTACTAGGGATTTGAAATCAGGTCCTGATGCTTCCATAGCAAGCACTCTCCGGACTGAGCCATCTTCACAGCCTTTTGACTCTTTTTTCCCTGTTAGGCAAGAATTCTTCCACTGGAGCTCTGCCCATCCTCTAACAAGATAAACCTGAACATTCCAACCAAGATGAGGTCACTTTTATCCTAAATATAAACAGACCCCTCTTTCTGATGCAAATGACAACATCCAGTTGGTCTTGCTGCCACCCAGAACCACAGTTCCAGCAGTAAATGTCCCCCAATAAATTACACTCTACAGTCCTAGGTCTGCCTGCCTCTTCAGTCTCCTGCTTCCTGCTACCTTGGGACTGATCCTCAGACACCAGCGCCCAGTTGTTCAGGAACTGGAAAGAGAAGGTGTGTACAGGTGAGAATCAGAGAGAGGCAGTCAGAACCGATGTGGGCCAGAGCCCCTGAGCGGAGAAGCCGCTGAGGGTCCCGGCTTTGCCTCTGATGTTGACACGTCCCGCTTTCCTGGGGCTCCCGCGACAGGCGTGTCCCTCCATACTCCCATCCCCCATCCCTTGAGGGGTTTTTTTCTTCCCCTTCTTCTTACAACCCAAAGAGCCTTGTCTTAAACAGGGCATCTTCAACTTAATTGCTCTTTTCAGTTGAGCGAGAGGAGAGAAATGGAAGAAAATAGCCACTCACTCATTCAACGCGCATTGAGAGCTCTCTGTGTGCCCTGAGCCACTCTGCCAGGCTTTGTGGATGGGGCCGTGAGCCACGGTTAGCATAGGAACGAGGAGAATAAAGACAGACAGTGGAGAGAAAGACAGATGGGGAGAGACAGACGGGGGAGAGACAGACGGGGGAGAGACAGACGGGGGAGAGAGAGAGACAGGGGAGAGAGACAGACAGGGGAGAGACAGACGGGGGTGGGGAGAGACAGACGGGGGAGAGAGACAGACGGGGGAGAGAGACAGACGGGGGAGAGAGACAGACGGGGGAGAGAGACAGACGGGGGAGAGAGACAGACGGGGGAGAGAGACAGACGGGGGAGAGAGACAGACGGGGGAGAGAGACAGACGGGGGAGAGAGACAGACGGGGGAGAGAGACAGACGGGGGAGAGAGACAGACGGGGGAGAGAGACAGACGGGGGAGAGAGACAGACGGGGGAGAGAGACAGACGGGGGAGAGAGACAGACGGGGGAGAGAGACAGACAGGGGAGAGACAGGGGGAGAGACAGACGGGGGAGAGACAGACAGGGGGAGAGACAGATGGGAGAGACAGACAGGGAGAGAGACAGATGGGGGGAGAGACAGACGGGGAGAGAAACAGACGGGGGAGAGACAGACGGGGAGAGAGACAGACAGGGAGAGACAGACGGGGAGAGACAGAGAGGAAGAAACAGGGGGAGAGACAGACAGGGGAGAGACAGGGGGAGAGACAG
>NW_008358859.1:1303321-1306340 GCF_000622305.1 Nannospalax galili | reverse complement strand
GAGAGGGTCCCAAGTCCCAGCAACCTCACAACTAAGCATCTCCCTCCAACACTTAAACCACAGTGGAAATTTATGCTTTAAGTGAAATGAGATGCAAATGTTTGATAATAGACAAGCATATAGCAAATTTATTTCCCTTCCCCTTCCCCCCACTTCCCCTGGATCTGTATTCCTTCTACCACCATTAAAAAAGAATTTAAAACAAACGAACAAGGTTTATCCTGAGAGCTTTGCACAGATTAACTCTTCCAGAGAGTAAAGCGTACCAAAGTGCAGCTTCTGGTTTCAAAGAACTGGGTAAGGAGAGCAATATCCGTGGAAACTGATCAGAAACATCTATGACAGATCCAAAGTGAAACAATAACCAGATGATGATCCTGACTTAGGAACACAGCTGTGGACTTGTAGGAGCAAGAACTGCACCTTTGGCCAGTCCCAGAAGGGGTCTGAATTTCAGTATAGTGTCCATCCACATAGGACTCCAAGGGAATCACCTTTTTCCTCTGAAAACAGCCAGACATCTCAGATCCAAGGGCTGTGTGTGTTGCCAGGTTGAGGGGTGCACAAGGTACATGACGAATAAGCAAAAGGTTGTGTGTGCCATGGTCAGGCTGAGCTGCACCTTCTTGGTTCGTTCATCCCCTGGTCGACAGTGGACATTAAAGGATAATCGGGCACTTAGGTGAGACCTCTGAAGCAAGGCCCAAGGAAATTTGCTCCAAACTTTGCAGAGGTGGTTTAGTCAGTAAAGTGCTTGCCACACAAGCCTGAGGACTTGAGTTTGATCCCCAGAATCCATGAGAAAAAGAAAAGCTAAACATGGTGGTGCGTGCTTGTAATCCCAGTACTGGGGAGACCAGATGGCACATACCCGGGGCTTGCTGGCCAGTCAGCGTAGCTGAATTGGTGAGCTCCAGGCCAAGTGAAAGACTCTAGCTCATAAAACAAGATAGACAAGTTCTTGAAGAATGAACCTGAGTTGACTTCTGGCCTCCACACATGCACACACACACACACACACACACACACACACACAGGAGAGAGAGGTTTTTATTTTTCTCTGAGAGTCTTTAGAGACACAACACACACGCACACACACACACACAGGAGAGAGAGGTTTTTATTTTTCTCTGAGAGTCTTTAGAGACACAACACACACGCACACACACACACACAGGAGAGAGAGGTTTTTATTTTTCTCTGAGAGTCTTTAGAGACACAACACACACGCACACACACACACACAGGAGAGAGAGGTTTTTATTTTTCTCTGAGAGTCTTTAGAGACACAACACACACGCACACACACACACACAGGAGAGAGAGGTTTTTATTTTTCTCTGAGAGTCTTTAGAGACACAACACACACGCACACACACACACACACACACACACACACACACACACACACACATTGGAGAAAGGCTTTAATTTAATTCTCAGAGACTTTGGAGAGACAACACCCATGCACACAGCCTCAGCAAAGACTGGAGTCAGGGGGAATGGCTTGGAATTAACTCCTGATCTAGTGACATTTCTGCTCTTGAAGTTTCTAACAGGTCCAGGAGAGTCATCAGTAGCCCTAGGCACAAGAGGGCAAGACTTGATGGCAATGGCTCCCCCTTTCTATACCGTCTCTGGAGTGGACATGAATATAGACTTTCCCTTCCTTGCCTCATTGGGATCTTGCTAACACACACACACACAGTGTCCTGGTAACTTCTGAAAGAAACAGTCCTGCGTAAATTACAGACAGAAATTTGATTTCTCTGTTACAACAGAGGAAAGTAAGCCTGGAATGATGGCCCTAAGGTCAGCCGAAGGGAACGGGAATTGATTTCTCCATGAGGTCATTATGCAAGCTGCCCCTGGACAGATGTGACCTGGCAAGTGTCCACATCTGCATCAGAGGATCCAAGCTGTCATCCTTCCATGCTGAGAATCAGATGACTATGGCAGGGTACAGGGGCTGCCCATCAGAGGCTTGGAATGCAGTGGACAGTGCTATGCAGAGCCTACATCTTTTTAAATATCTTATTTATTTATTTATTTATTTATTTATTTTGGCCTTTTTGAGACAGGGTCTCCCTGTAGTCCCAGCTGGCCTGGAACTCACAGATCCACCTGCCTCTGCCTCCCAAGTGCTGGGATTAAAGGCATGTACCATCACACCTGGCTCTTATTATTTTTATTTTTTTGCCTGCATGTAGAAGTGCTCCTGTGTCATGCAATGCCCTAAGTCAGAAGAAGGCATCAGACCCCCTGGAACTGAAGTTAAAGACAGTTGCTTGCCGCCATGCAGGTGCTAGGAATGAACCTGCGTCTTCTGAAAGAGCAGACAGCACTCTTAACTGCTGAGCCATCTCTCCCGCCCCCTGAGGCTACCCACTTCCGATTCAAAGAGTTTGATAATGGAGTTTATCCTTAGCAATGAGTACAATTGTAGAGAATCTAGATAAAAGTGTTACGGGCTTTGTTTGCCTAGGTGTTTCCTGAGCACTGATGAACATTAGCTTCCAGGGGTCTCTTTCGGATATTTTGCTGCTACCATACCCAGGATAGAACTTCTGTGGAGTTCTCCAGTTTCAGTGGCACTCCACAGAACCCTTTCCCAAACAAGATGCAAAAGCTATGAGGCATGGTGGTGCACACTTGTAATCCTAAAAACTGGGAGGTAGAGGCAGGAAAATCTTAAGTTCCAGACCAACAAGTTCTAGGCCAACCTAGACTACCTAGCAAGGCCCAATCTCAAAGAAGGAGGAGGAGGGGGAGGGGGAGAAAGGGGGAGGAGGGGGAGGTAGCTCAGTTGTCGGAGGGCTCAGTTACCGTGCAGGAAGCCCTGGGTTCGATCCCCAACCTCACATGAACTGAGCATGGTGACACCTGTATCTCAGTACTCAGGAGGTAGAGGCAGGTAGATCAGAAGTTCAAGACCATCCTTGGCTACATAGCAAGTTAAAGGCCAACCTGGGTTACATAAGACCAGAGAGAGAGAGAGAGAGAGAGAGAGAGAGAGAGA
>NW_008358859.1:1299609-1303267 GCF_000622305.1 Nannospalax galili | reverse complement strand
GGGAGGGAGGGAGGGAGGGAGGGAGAACATGATAGAGACAGATGGAGAGACATAGTATATGGAAGGAGAGAAGAGAGAGAAGAAAAGAATCACCTGGGCACTTCTGTCAGGCAGCCCTGCATGCTGGATGAGTGGGAGGAGCTGAGCCCTGGCGCCCACCCCCTGTCCTGGATTCTGTCCTAGGGAACACAGTTTGAAAACTACCACAAAATCCACAAGAAAACTCCAGTCTCTTCTGCTTTGTGGGACATCACGGAGGCTTCAGGGAACGCTTGGATTTGGCCTTGACTAGGAGGGGATGGGAAGAGGACAAGATGAAAGCCAGCCAAGAACACACCAGGGGTGACAGGACAGGATGGGACCATTTGAGGGTGAGGAGCCTGGGAGTCTATCAGATCCAGTGGGCAGAGGGTTCTGATGGGAGGAGGATGGTGGGCTGGAAACATGGATGGGAAGAGGAGTTCGGCTCTGAATACCAAACTACGAACCGTGCCCTTGTCCTGTGTCTCTGGGCTCTGCAGCTTGTCACCTGAGTAGGTTTACTAACACTGTCCAGTACTGCAGGCCAGGAGCTCTCTCTCTGAGAGAGGTCTGTTCTGAGGCCTTTCTCCTTGACTTGCAGATGGTGCCTGTGTCTTCAGGAGAGAACAGGGACACAAGGACTTCAAACACGCAATAGCCCTACTGGAGACGTGTGTGTGTGTGTGTGTGTGTGTGTGTGTGTGTGTGTGTGTGATTTTGGATTTTGATTTCTGAGATAGGGTCTTGCTGTACGTCACAGGCTGGCCTGGAATTTGAAATCCTCTTGGATTAGCCCTCCCTAGTGCTGGAAATAAAGGTGTGCACCATTACACCTGGCTGACAGAATTGCTTAGCTTTATAATCATACGCTTTCAGTAGAAACTGTACTTGAAGCCTCATGGCAGACACCTGTAATCCCAATACTTGGGAGGTAGAGGCAGGAGGATCAGAAGTTCAAGGTTAATCTCAGGTGTATGTAAAGAGGCCAGCCTGGGCTACATGAGACACTGCCCCCCCCCCGAATTTAAAAAAACAAAAAGATGGTGTATTAGTTACTTTTCTGTTGCTGTGATAGAAACACTGACCCAAGCAATTTATAGAAGAAAGAGTTTATTTGAGCTTACGGTTCCAGGGGAATTCCAGTCCGTCCTGGCAGGGAGGCATGGTGGCTGGAGGTGGCTGGAGCAGGAGCAGCAGAAGCTAAGCTCTCACATCATCACTCAGGCACAGGAAGCAAGAGAACAACTGGAGACCTGCCAAAGCTTAAGAACTCTCTAAGCCCACCCCCTGTGACATGCTTCCTCTAGGACAGCCACACCTTCTAAAACCTCCCAAAACAGTGCCATCATCTGGGGACAAAATGTCCAAACGCTTGGAGCCTATGGGGGACATTTTCATTCAAACCACCACAGATGGGGTTAGAGATATGGCTCAGCAGTTAAGAGTGATTACTGCTCTTGCAAAGGACTCAAGTTCCATTCCCGGCACCCACATCAGGCAGCTCACAACCACCTGTAACTCCAGTTCCAGAGGATCTGACACCCTCTGGCCTCCAAGGGTACCTGCATATATGTGGTGAATATAAACTCACACAGGCACACATACACATACACATATTAAAAAGTAGCAAATAAGGGAGCCGGGCATGGTGGCACACACCTTTAATCCCAGCACTCGGGAGGCAGAGGCAGGTGGATCGCTGTGAGTTCAAGGCCAGCCTGGTCTACATAGTGAGTTCCAGGCCAGCTGGGGGTACAGGGAGACCCTGACTCAAAAAGACCAAAAAAAATAAAAAAAATAAATAAGTAAAATATTTTAAGACTTTTCTAATATCTTATTTATTATTTTATTTTAGGTGTATGCATGTATTGCCTGCAGGTATGCAAGTGCACTACATTATGCAGTGCCCACAGAGGTCAGAAAAGAACATCGGATCCCCTGGAACTGGAGTTATGGATGATTATTAGTCTCCATCTGGGTGCTGAAAACCAAACCTAGGTCCTCTGCAAACCAGCCAGTGGCCTTAAATGCCGAGCCATCTCTCCAGCTCCAAGACATTTTTAAAAAATTATGTGTGTGTGTTTGTCTGTGTGAGTGTATGTGCACACAGAGGCCAGAAGAGGGAGTCAGATCCCCTGGAGCTGGAGTTACAGGTGGTTATGAACCACCCATTATGGATGCTGGGAACTGAACTAAGGTCCTCTGAAAGACTAACAAGTGCTCTTGACTGCTAAGCCATGGCTCTAGCCCCATCAGCATATGTATTTTGATGTTTATGTTTGTATTTTATATATATTTATGTTAACACATCATTAGATATATGAATGACATTAATAACATAAATATTTAATTTATCATCTATAATATAGCATATAGCACTGTATTATCACAAGCATTATATGTTAAATATATTATGTAATATATAAAATCAATACATATCTTTTTTTTTAAGACAGGGTCTCCTTGTAACCCCAGCTGGCCTGGAACTCACTATGTAGACAGGCTGGCCTCAGTCTCACAGAGATCCACCTGCCTCTGCCTCCCAAGTGCTGGGACTAAAGCGGTGCACCTCCACATCCAGCAATCATTACATATCTTTTTTAAGAAAATCATCTGGCAACTGTTCTAGTTCTTCTCTTGTTTTTTTTCCCCTTCGTTGGTTGGGATTTCATTTGTTGTTTGTTTTTGTTTGTTGTTTGTTTGTTGTGGTCTCCTGTAATTCTTTTTTTTTTCCATGCTGACGACTGAACCCAGGCTTTTACGATTGCTAGGCAAGCACTCTACCACAGCTAAACCCCCAACTCTTCATCTGGCAATGGTGGAAAATTAATTTCGGTGGCTCTACACACACTGTGGAGGAAGGGAGAGAGGGCGAGAGAGAAGTCTGGAGTCCAGGAATCATTGTAAGACTACGGAACTGTGCGTCTGCATAAGCTGAATGAGGTCAAGGTGCTTGTGGTTCCATGCTGGCCCTGGGTGCTGATCCTGATGAGCTCCACAGGAGTTTAGGGACAAGAAAGACCAATGTAAACAGTGGACAATGTGAAAGGGGCTGCAAAGGTTTGCACCTCAAAAGGTGAGGAGACTAGATAGATAAGGGAAGATCCCCAATAACAGGAAGGTGGACGGACCCCAAGGACAGGCTTCATAGCTAGATCTATGGTTTACAGTCTGAAGAAGATCTCGACAGGACTTCATTGCTGGCTTCCCAGTCAGGCTCGTTAGCCTACCTAGCTGTGACTCTGAGCACGATATTTTAAAATATTTTATTTATTATTTTTATGTATATGAGTGTATTGCCTGCATGTATGTGAGTGCACCCGTGTCGTGCAATGCCGTGGTCAAAAGAGGGCTTCAGATTCCCCTGGAACTGGAGTTAAGGATGGTTCGTAGCCACTATGTGGGTGCTGGGAATCAAACCCGAGTCCCCTGCAAGAGCAGTCAGTGCTCTTAACCACTGAGCCGTCTCTCCAGCCCCATAAGCATGATATTTTTAAATGCCTCTGGATCAGAGAGATGGCTCAGCTGGTAAAGGTACTTACCACCAAGCCTGCTGACCTGAATTCAAGAAAAGACCAACTCCCCCAAATTGTCCTCTGACATCCATATGTGCTCCATGGAATATGTACACACATAC
>NW_008358859.1:1274592-1299446 GCF_000622305.1 Nannospalax galili | reverse complement strand
CCAGGTTCAGTTTCCAGCACCTACATGGCAACTAACAACTGTTCATAACTCCACTTCCAGGGGATCTGATGCCCTCTTTTGACCTCCTCAGGCATTGCACAACACGGTGCGCTTACATACATGCAGGCAATACACTCATATACATAAAATAAAAATAATAAATAAAATTTTTTAAAGATTTATTTTTATTTATGTTTATGACTGCATGCCACTTGTGTGGGAGAGTTACAAGTGGTTGTGAGCTGCCTGACTTGGGTGCTGGGAACCAAACTCAGGTCCTCTAGAAGAGCACCAAGCTAGCTGGGTGCTTTAATCCCAGCAGTTGGGAGGCAGAGGCAGGCAAATCTCTGTGAGTTCAAGGCCAATCTGTTCTACATAGCAAGTTCCAGGGAGGGGCTACAGCGAGACCCTGTCTCAAAAAGACCAAAAAAACAAAAACAAAAACAGAGGAGCAAGGGCTTATATCTGCTGAGCCATCTCTCCAGCCCTCTTTTTTCCATTTTTAAATGTGTGTTTGTGTTCATATGTGTGAGACTACACATGTGAGTTTGGGTTTGTGCTTGTGAAGGCCAGAGGATAACCTCAGCAACACTGTCACGTCCCTTGATGGTCTCTCACCAGCCCTGAGCTCATCAATTAGGCTGGACCATCTGGCCAGTGATCCCCAGGAATCCATCTCTCTCTGCTCCCTTAGTGCTGGGACTACTCGTACCTGCCACCATGCCCAGATGTTTAGGTGGGTGCTGGGGACTGAACTCTGGTCCTCATGCTTGGGAGGCAAACGTTTATCAACTGAGGTATCTCATCAGCGCATGTGGGGTTTGTTTGCGTTTTCAGTTTTGTTGTGGTTCTTTTGAGACAGAGGCTCCTGTAGCCCAGGCTTACTGTGTAGAGAGGATAACCTAGAACTCCTGATCCTCCTCCCTCTACCTACTGAATCCTTATATCTTAATTGATCCTGAGGAATTGCCCAGACGTAGTACCAAGAACACCAACCAGCATCAGGATTCCATTCATCCAGTGCCTGGCTTTTACATTTGAATGCTGTTATATTTATGTGAAACACACGAGGGGCCCTCACAAAGTAGAAAGGGAGGCACCCCAGCCTGGTCAAGTCAGACAACCTGACATCTACCATTGTGTAAGTGTCTGTGTGTGTCTCAATGGGACTGAGGTTTTTTGGTGGGTATTTTATTATTATTTATTTTTAGGCAAGCTCAAATAACAATCTAGAAAAGACAGACTCCAGAGAACAATAAGAAAATGTGGAGAAGCCAAGTATAAAAACACTGGCACATGCAAAACTAATAATAAAAATCAATTCACTTCCACAGATTACAACTGGAAATTCCCAGGGCAGATGAGTAGATTCTGGAAGAGAAAAAGAGATTATATTTTATGGGAAAAGATACAATAACCATTCTCTTCCCATAAAGCAAGTGATGGCAGATCATCTCTGTTCATGGATACACACTGCACATTGTCAGGATTAGACTAACAGGAAATCAATAGGATCTTTTATATGTGAAAAGACATTATCTCTCCAGATCCCAGCACTGCTAATCGGACAACATAAGAACCTCACAAAATCGTGCCACTAACATTAATCTTGATCCTAGAACATCAAGAAACCCTTAAATCCAAATCTTTGTTTATTTTAAGGTTGCCCTTAAATTTCCTTTTAAGAAATACTCATGTGGGGGCTAGAGAGATGGCTCGGCAGTTAAGAGCACTGGCTGCTCTTGCAGAGAACTTGGGTTTGATTCCCAGCACCCACACAGCAGCTAGCAACCGTCTGTAACTCCAGTTCCAGGGGATCTGATGCTCTCTTCCTCAGGGGGCATTGCATAACACAGGTGCACTCACACAGATGCAGGCAATACTCATAAAATGAAATATTATTTTAGAAAAAGAAATACTGGCCAGGTGTGGTGGCACATGCCTGTAGTCCCAGCACTTGGGAGGCAGAGGCAGGTGGATCTCTGTGAGTTCAAGGCCAGCCTGGTCTACATAGTGAGTTCCAGGACAGCTGAGTTTACAAAAAAAAGAGAAAGAAATACTGATGTTCAGGCTGGAGAGATGACCCAGTGGTTGAGAACACTTGCTGCTCTTCCAGAGGACCTGGGTTTGATTCCCAGCACCCACATGGTGGCTGACAACCATCTGAACTCTAGTCCTAGGAGATCCGACACCCTCTTTTGACCTCTGCAGGGTATTGCACACATGTGGTGCACTTACATACATGCAGGCAAAACACTCATAAATAAAACACATAAAATAAAAATAATAAATTTTTTTGTTGTTGTTTTTTGACAGGTCTCCCTAGTCACAGCCTGCTTGGAAGTCACTATGTGAACCAGGGTGGCCTTGATCTCACAGAGCTCCACCTGTCTCTGCCTCCTAGGGGCTGGGATTAAAGGCGCACACCGCCGCGCCCAGCGTAAAATAAAATATTTTTAATGTCAAAGCATTGTCCTTTATTAGAACCAGAGCACGGAACCACCACCAGGTGACACTGCATGACAAGGTATCTCCGAGCTGGGCAGATGCTCTTGAAACCCTCTGAACACCCACGCTGGGTGATGACCACATCATTAGCCACCAGAAGCTTTGTCAGGGCATAACGCATCAGAGAGGACAGGTTCAGTGTGATTTCGGGGATCTCCTGGTTTTTGCCTTCATTGATCTGAAAAAGAACCAAAGCTAATATTAGCACAAAACACTTCGTGCTGGGGTCATCTTCACACTAAAGAGCCCAGAGACTGGTAGCGTTGAGGGTTTATTTATTATGTGCGTGTTCCTAGCTGACTCCAGGGCAGAACGAGTCTTGTGCTACACAGGACGACACATCCTGGTCTCCAGCCATACTTTTTGTCAACTTGACACAAACTTAAACATATTTTCGCAGAGGGAATCACACCTCAGGAATTTCTTTCATCAGATTGGCCTGTGAAACATTTCTAAAAATTACTAATTAGCTGGGCATGGTGGTGCACGCCTTTAATCCCAGCACTCAGGAGGCAGAAGCAGGTGGATCTCTGTGAGTTGAAGGCCAGCCTGGTCTTCGTAGTGAGTTCCAAGACAGCTGGGGCTACAGGGAGACCCTGTCTCAAAAAGACCAAAAAAATTACTAATTGATATAGGAGGGCCCAACCTCTTATGGGTGGTGTCATCTCTGGGTAAGTAGGCCTAGGCTATATAAGAAAGATAACTTGGGCTAGAGAGATAGCTCAGTGGTTAAGAACACTTGCTGATCTTCCAGAGGACCCAGGTTCGAGTCCCAGCACCCACCCACATGGCGGCTAACAACTGTCCGCAACTTCAGTTCCAGGGGATCTGACACTCTCTTCCAGCCTCTGCAAGGCATTGTACACACGTGGTACACTTAACATATAAGCAGGCAAAACACTCAAACACATAAAATTTTAAAAATAATAAATAAAGCCAGGCATGGTGGCACACACCTTTAGTCCCAGGACTTGGGAGGCAGAGGCAAGCTGATCTCTGTGAGTACAAGGCCAGCCTAGTCTCCATAGTGAATCCAGGTCAGCTGTGGCTACAGGAAAACCCTGTCTCAAAAAGACCAAAAGAAAAAAGTAATAATAATAAAAATAAAATACATTTTAAAAGAGGGGTAACCGAACCAGATGAGATATTACACACCTTTAATCCCAGCCCTTGGGAGGCAGAGGCAGGTGGATCTCTGTGAGATTGAGGCCAACCTGTTCTACATAGTAAGTTCCAGGTCAGCTGGGGCTACAGGGAGACCCTGTCTCAAAAATAAAATAAAAGTCTTTATGATTTATACCCATAATTTGATTTGTAAGCCTGTTTCTATACCTGCATACCTGGGGTCATACAACATTTCCTCAGGTCCCTGTTGAGTGCTCAATCCTAAATGAGACATCTGTACCAACTCCTTCAAGGCTGTGCAAGAGGAAGTGGGGAGAATGTAAGAGCTGGAGTGTGGAGGGAAGTCTTATGGACCACTGTCTTCCAGGTCTGATGTGGCCTTTGGACCCTTTAACTCTCAGCGGCTGTGATTACAGGCTACACAAGATTGAGCCTGTTGGGCCAGTGAGATGGCTCAGTGAGTTAAGGCACTTGTTACTAAGTCTGACAATCTGAGTTTGAATCCTGGGAGGACTTACATGACAGGAGACAACTGACTCCTGCAAGTCCTCTGATCTCCGCTGTGTGGACTGTGGTACATACACACGCAGTAAGTAAATAAATAAATAAATAAATAAATAAATGTACATTTTTAAAAGATTGTGCCCACAAACATTCCATCATGAAGGGAAGGCTCCATTCCTTCCTGAGGCATTATAGACAGTTAGCAGTTGCTGGGAGATGGAGAGACTTTTATTTAGTGGCGCAGTTCACACGTGTGCACACACACAGAGATATGAAATTAGAAGGAGGAAGTTAGGGAGAGAAGAGTTAGCAGAAGTGGGAGGGGCAAGAGAGGGTGATGAGGTGACTGTCATCAAAACCCATTTTATACATGTATGGAAGTGTCATAATGAAACCCATTATTTTACATAAACCATATACTAAATTTTTTTTTAATTTTTATGTGTGTGTTTTGTGTGTATGTGTGTGAATGTACCACATGCATGCAGTGCCCACCGAAACCAGAAGAGGGCATCAGATCCCCTGGAACAGGAGTTATGGACAGTTTTAGTCACCGTGTGGGTACTGGAAACTGAATCAGGGTACTCTGCATAAGCAATCAGTGTCCCTAACCACTGCACCATCTCTCTATCCCTTAAAAGATTTTTTAAGATTTCTCAAATGAAGGGGCTGGAGAGATGGCTCTGCAGTTAAGAGCTCTGGCTGTTCACTCCAGAGACGACTGGCCTCGGGAGACTGACCAATCACAGCAAGTGTGGGAACGGCCAGACCAAACTGCATGACATCCACGTGCCTCACCTCGTCCTCATCCCGTCCTGAGACATCCCGAGGAGCTCCTGTCTGACTATGGGGACCGCAGCGAGGCTACCCCCAGCTGAAGCTTTGACCGCCGCTTTGTCCTCCCTGTCACCTCCCGTCCTTCAAAGGACAAAGTGCCCTCAAAGGGAAATGATTTTTTTTTACACACACTTAATCTTAGCAGATTACTTTAAATGGTTTTTTTTTTTGGGGGGGGGTGTTTTTTAAATATTTTTATTTCATGTGTATACATGTATTGCCTGCATGTAGGTAAGTGCACCCCTGTCGTGCAATGCCTGTGGAAGAAAGAAGAGGCTGTTGGATCCCCTGGAACTGGAGTTAGGGACAGTTATTAGCTGCCATGTGGGTGCTGGAATTCGAACCCGGGTCTTCTGCAAGAACAGTCAGTGTTCTTAACTGCTGAGCCATCTCTCCAGCCCCTACTTTAAATGTTTTTTAAAAGTATATTAAAGATGCCTTTTCACCGTAGTATTTAAATATGTTACAGGATTCCAAAGTGGACTTGAGCAGATGGCCTTATATTACCCAGACTTTTATATTTGAGTTGTTTTCGTACCTTTTTGCATACAAGTTGAACGTTTGTGCTTCCCGGGCAGAGACTCGGCACAGGTTTCAGAGGGAGTTGAGCATGAACTAGGAAGCCGGGAGGCTCTACCCCAAGTTGAAAGCCAGGACTTCCCTGCACCCGACATCCAAGGACAGGTGTGAGGGCTCCGCTGTCCCCATGCACAGCCTGGACCAGACGTCTCCAAGCTCTTGTCATCCCCAACGCCTTGACAGTCGTACACAATGAACTGTATGAATATTTTTTTTAAAAGGATTTCTCAGTAAGCTAGTCTCCCCCTCTGCTTTCTCCAAAGCTTACTGAGCCCGGAGGTCCAGGCAGGAGCAGACCTCTTCCGCAGGCTTTTCCGGGTACTTCGAGGCATCAGGGTGGGCAGTGAGGCGAGGAGGCGAGAAGCACTTTTGCCCCGTCCTACTGGGGCAGGTCCTGAAACTGCGTTAATTCTCTACAGAAATGTGAACACTGAATTTTTTTTTTTAAATAATAATAGCCTGTTGTGGTGGCGCACGCCTGTAGTCCCAGAACTTGGGAGGCAGAGGCAGGTGGATCTCTGTGCGTTAGAGGCCAGCCTGGTCTACATAGTGAGTTCCAGGGCAGCCGGGGCTATAGGGAGACCCTGTCTCAAAAAGACCGAAAAAAAAAAAAATCAAAAAAGGAAAAAAGGAAAACCCACAGAAAACAGCTTCTGTGTATATAGTCTTGGAATGAGCAAGATGGCTGCGTTTTTCTTTGAGATTCTTTTGCTTTTCTTTTTGTTTGGCTGGGTTTTTTAAAATATTTTATTTATTATTTATATGTGTATGCGTGTATTGCCTGCATGTAGGTAAGTGCACCCATGTCGTGCAATGCCCACGGAGGACAGAAGAGGCTGTCAGATTCCCTGGAACTGGAATTATGGACAGTTGTTAGCTGCCATGTGGGTGCTGGGATTCAAACCCGGGTCTTCTGCAAGAACATCTGTGTTCTTAACTGATAAGCCATCTCTCCAGCCCTGTGTTTGGTTGGTTTTTGTAGAGAAGATTTGAGATGGTACTCTAATCAAAAGTAGTTTTGTAGTGGGACCAGAAATTACTAAGCCCAATTACCCCCTACACCCCTATTCTTCTGCGTGGAAATTTCTGGACCTGTTGTCAAGGCCTTCTGTTTGTCAGAACTCTTGGTGTCCTGGGATGGTGCAGCCGGGAAGTGCAAGCCTGCCAGCCCAGGATCTCAGCCACCACTGGCAGCATCGGGCATCTGATGGGTACGGCACCTGGAGCCAGCAAGGCCAAGTAGCCAAGAAATCAGGATGAGACTCAAGTTTTTACCTGGAATGTGACCAGGAGTTGGTGGCTTCCTCCCTTTCTAGGGAGGGCTGGTCCTCACTGGCCACTGTCAGTCCAGGGGCTGGGACTCAGGAGCCAGGGAAATGTGAATGGAGACCTACCTTGTCCCCAACACCCCCACCCCACCCTCTAGCGTCATGATGGCGCCACCTAAGAAAGTCTTCCCTGCACCCCTCACCAGCCTGGTCAGTGGTCTGAGACCTAAAAGAGGATGGGATGGAAGGGGGAATTGTGAGATGAAATATCCTGGTTGTACCCATTCATGGTTTAGCTTTGTATTTAAATAGCAAACAAACAAGGAAATAAACTTGAAAATTATTTGTCATCCTAAACAAAAATTAAAATATTGCCAGCCCCCCCCCAAAAAAAGCACTGGCTGTTCTTGCAGAAGACCCAGGTTCAAATCCCAGCTCCCACATGGAGGCTAACGACAGTCTGCAACTCCAGCTCTGAGGGATCTGACGCCCTCTTCCGTCCTCCCCAGGTACCACATGGCACAGGTGCACTTACATACATGCAGACATAACATCCATACACACGCAAAGTAAAAAAATAAATTTTTTAGAAAAGATTTCTCAGATGTAGAGGGGTCACAGCAGGAAAAGTTTAGGAAGCCCTGGCTTACGCAGTAGACACACCTTTGCTGCCTGTTCTGAAGACTGGAAATCCAGTTCCAGGTGTTAGCAGAGTCACTCTCTCTGGCTCTACAGGAGACTTCCCTTGCCTTCCACTTCTGTGGCTCCCTGGAACCCCTTGGCTTCTAGCTGGACCACATCTGTCACATCACTGACTTCTTCCTGTGTGTCTACACTTCATCTTCCCCCATGTGTCTCTGTTCAAGTTTCCCACTTTATAGGACACCATTGACCTTGGACTAGGGCCCATTCTAATGACCTCATTTTAATTTAATTACTTAAAAGGCTCTAAGTTCAAATATATTCTCTGGCACTGGGTGTTCAGGTTTCCTTCAACATGTGAATTTGGGGAGGATCCAAGTTGGATTATCCAACCTATAATAGTCTGCCCACAAGAAACTTGCGTCCTATTAAATGCAGACTAGATGACTCCTAAAGTGATTGGGCTACACCAGGGTTTCTCAATGTAGTGCAGTGCACATTCTGTCCATACAATTCCTTGCTGGAGGAGTGGGGGCTATTATATGTACTATACAGGGCTCTGAGCAGGATCTCTGGGTCTCTACTCACCAGACGCAAGGAGACCCTCATGTCCCCCTGTAAGAACCCCAAATAGGGCTGAAAAGGTGTCTCAGCAGTTAAGAGCACTGGCTGCTCTAGCAAGAGGACCAGGGTTCTCAGCACCCACATGGTGGCTGACAGTCATCTGTACCTCCAGATTCAGGGGATCTGACGCCCTCTTCTGGCATCCATGGCATTGCACATGGTGCACTTACATACATGTGGGCAAAACATGTATGATAAAACATGTAAAACTTTTTTTAATCTTTTTTCTTTTTTTCCTTTTTTTAAATTTTTAAAATTTTATTATTTTTATTTTATGTGTATGCATGTATTGCTTGCATGTAGGTAAGTGCACCCGCGTCATGCAGTGCCCACAGAGGACAGAAGAGGCTGTCAGATCCCCTGGAACTGGAGTTAAGGACAGTTGTTAGCTGCCATGTGGGTACTGGGATTTGAACCTGGGTCTTCTGCAAGAACAGTCAATGTTCTTAACCTCTGAGCCGTCCCTCCAGCCCCATTTGTGTTTGTTTGTTTGTTTGTTCTTTTAATCTTTTTGAGACAAGGTCTCCCTGTAGTCCCAGATGGCCTGGAACTCACTAAGTAAACCAGGCTGACCTTGAGCTCAGAGATCAAGGTCAGTTTACCTGCAGTATGTCTAGAAGCTTTGCCTGCATTTCACCAGGCAGTGTTCCTCTGCTGGGGGTGATTTTTGATTCCTCAGAGGACATCTGGAAATATATGGGGATAGCCTCAAACTCACAGAGATCCACCTGCCTCTGCGTCCCAAGTGCTGGGATCAAAGGTGTGTACCACCACACCCAGCTGGAGTTCTTTTAAAAATATTTTATTAGGCCGGGCATGGTGGCGCACGCCTTTTAGGCGGATCTCTGTGAGTTCAAGGCCAGCCTGGTCTACATAGTGAGTTCCAGGGCAGCTGGGGGCTACAGGGAGATCCTGTCTCAAAAAGACCAAAAAAAAAAAAAAGAACTGTTGTATGAAATGTACAAAAGCTCAATAAAAATTTTAAAATACAGGTCGTGGTGTGTGGAAAGACAGAACAACACATGAGAAAGATATAAAGTGTTGGGGGCATGTTGATGTTTCCATCTGGTGCCCTAGAAAGGACTCACATGGGTGCAGACCCTCTTTTGACCTCTGCGGGCATTGTAGGACACAGGTGCGCTTACATACATGCAGGCAATACATTTATGCACATAAAAAATAATAAAATAGTTGTTAAAAGATTAACCACATTAATTAATAATAAAAATAGAACTACAATAACACAGAAAATTATGTGAACATGGCCTTTCTCAAAGCTTTTCCTTATCCTGTACAAAACCTGCCTTCTTGTGATGACGTGAGCTCTGCATGAAGTGACGGGAGGTGAAAGACAGAGACACTGTGGCTGGTATTAGGTTAGTGAGGCTACTTGAACACTGTGACGCCATGGCAACTGATCTGGTGATTGACACTCAGTGGGTAGCCCATCCAGAGTGGAGACCACAGCCAAAGAATGCTGCAAATGTCCTGTGTGGAACAAAGCAGGAACACACAAGATCTCATCACGCTACTCAGAACAGGGTACAATTCAAACCTCCTTTATTTCTGAAATGTCTCATTTAAACTTTGAGCAAAACCACAGGTTTCTGTCCTGGAAGTTTTATGGATCGTCGCAGAAACAGGTGCTCTGCGAGATCTGGGAAACCAAAGAAGCTGGGCCTCAACAGTTCACATCCCTTGGTACCTGGCAGGGTCCCAATAGGAGGATGCAGTTCAGGCAAAGCACAAGTTCAGTCTGGTTCTACCGAGTTCTTCCTGCCATGAGTTTCTACCTTACCACCAGCCCAAATGAAAAGCTTAGATGACCATGATCTGACACCTCTGACACTGAGAGCCAAAATAAGCCTTTCCTCTTTTACAGTGATTTCTTCAGGTATTTTACCACAGTGCTGGTGGCAACACATGGCTAACACTGTCATAGAGGAGGTAATGTACTAAACACCACACAACCATATACCTAAAACTGCTTAGGAGTGAGGCTGGAGCACTGGTTCAGTGGCTAAGAACACCGGCTACTCTTGTAGAAGACCCAGGTTCAGTTCCCAGCACCCATGTGGTGGCTAGCAACCGTCTGTAACTCCAGTTCCAGGGGAATCCAATACCCTCTCCTGTGTGTATTTGTTCATGTGTGTGCATGTGCATGTACAGGCTAGAGGTCAATGATGAGCATCTTAACTACTGTTCACCCTATTTTTGGGGGGGGGACAGAGTCTCTCACTGAACCCAGAGCTCCCAGAGCTAACTAGGATGGCTAGCCAGCCACCTCCCTGGCACTGGGGTTATGAAAACACCAATACACCTAGCTTTTTAAAAATATTTTATTTATTATTTTACGTGTATGAGTGTATTGCCTGCATGTATGTAAGTGCGCCCATGTCATGTAATTCCTGCAGAGGTCAGAAGACAGTGTCAGATCCCCTAGAACTGGAGTTATGGACAGTTGTTAGCTGCCATGTGGGTGCTGGGAATTGAACCCAGGTCTTCTGCAAGAGCAGCCAGTGCTCTTAACCACTGAGCCATGTCTCCAACCCCCTCCTAACCATTTTTAAGTACACAGTTGTGTGGTGTTTAGTACATTACCACCGCTATGCCACCCCCCCCACCCATCGCCAAGACTATGGTACAAGTCCTGGGGCTGATGTCCATAGCAGAGCTGGGAAAAGGGGCTGTAAAGTTAGTGTTCATTTGTCCCTGTTTTCCAAGAACAGTTTGGATTATGTCTTCTATAATGGTATAATTAACAGTGACTCTTTTCACAGAAAATCATTCCAGTTGGGGTGATAATATGGTCACCCCACTCATAGCCCACTTTCTCTGAAATAGGGATTGCCAGGAGGCCTCTCTCTCTCTCTCTCTCTCTCTCTGTGTGTGTGTGTGTGTGTGTGTGTGTGTGTGTGTGTGTGTGCTGAGCATATGCATGCAATTGTATGTGTAACCACTCATGTGTGAATACAGGTACACACCTGTGGCAGCATATGTGTGGAGGTCAGAGGACAACAGTTTGCCTTCCATTGCTGTGACAAAACACTCTGACCAGTACCAACTTGGGGAGGAAAGGGTTTATTCAGCTTACATCTCCTGGGTCACAGTTCATCACTGGGGGAGCCCAAGGTAGGAAGTCAGGGCAGGAACCTGGAGGCAAGAGCAGGAGCACAGGCCCTGGAGGAACACTGCTTACTGGCTTGCTCCTCTGGCTCCTGCTCAGTCTGCTTTCTTACACAACACAGACCCACCTGCCCAGCGATGGCACCACCCACAGTGGGCTGGGCCCTCCCACATCACTCAACAATCAAGAAAATGCCCCACAGACACGGCCACAGGCCCGTCCAATGGAAGCAATTCCCCAGCTGAGGCTCCCTCTACCCAGGTGTGTCAAGTTGACACTAAAGCATCCAGCACAAGTCCTTGTGTCAGTCCTCACCTTCCACCTTGTTTGAGGCAGGGTCTCATTCTCGGCCGGGTACATCAAGCTAGCTTCCCTACAAAGTTCCGGGGTTCTCCTGTCTCTGCCTCCCACTTTCTTACAGGTGCACCATGATTAGAGATGTTTGCACAACCACTTCTGGCTTTTGAGTGGATTCTGGGGATTCGAACTTAGGTCCTCATATTTGTGCTTTAAGTGCTTTTATCCACTGAGCCACCTCACCAGCCTCCACATGGCATCTCTTAAAAAGGGTGCAGATAGCCAGGTGTGGTGGCACATGCCTTTAATCCCAGCACTTGGGAGGCAGAGGCAGGTGGATCTCTGTGAGTTCTAGGACAGCTGGGACTACAGGGAGACCCTGTCTCAAAAAGACAAAAAAAAAAAAAAAAAAAGAGGTGCAGACCCAGAATCTCTACCTGAGCCTCTTTCCGCCTCATCTCAGTGTCTCTGGAACCAGTTAGAAGACTGACCAAACTCTGCTTCCGTTCCGACCACACAGTCTCAGGGAAGCCTAGGCATGTGGCAGCTGACAGAAAGCAGATGTCCACTTGTGACTGTGAGGATGCCCGCTTACCTCACTCCACTTTCCTCTTCTGATGCACTAAACAAATAACATCATTGGTTAAGCCTTTGGCTGTGATACCACCCACTAGATCTTCCGTTTCATCTACCCTGTGGGGACCATCTGCTTATTTATAGCAAGTCTTCCTCACCTGTTGACATTTCCACACACACACCCAAACTAAGAGAAAGCCTGAAAAATGAGGAAAAAGAAGATCTGGGTGTCCTGGGGTGCTCCACATTTCTTTAGCCTGGCAGTCTGGGATGCGCTTAGAAACCAAGAAGTTAAAGATACGCCTTCCAAAGTCCCCCTGGGATGCGTTCGCAATGAATGAGATTCTACAACAGGCAAAAAAAACGATAGTCCTCGTTTAATTCTGAAGTTTACACGTACATTGGCACCATCTATCCCTGCCTTTTGTATCCATGGAAACCAGTTATGATGCCACAAAAAGAGGATGCTGGCCACAGTGAGGAAGGGATAGCAATCACGGAAACTAGCTTCCAAATGAGCTTCAGGTAGCGGGAAAGACAGGTGGGGAAAGAGGAACAACCCTCAGTTCCCGGGAGCATCCAGGGCGACACCTAGGACTCTTGCCAGGCCGAGGGATTCCTTTGAGATAACCAAGGACCAATATGTGGCTCAAGCAGAGCTCACACATCTTAGGTTCATTCTGAAGGTCTGGCCGGCTGGAGGTCTCTTCTGAATCCTGTTGTGCTTTTCTGCCTTATTTACAAGGTAAGAAGAAAAACTATGTTCTTTGATCGCAGACTTAATGGCTTCAAATGACAGAAATTCTCCCCGAGGTGACCAGAAATGCAAGATCTGGGGATTAGCAGGGCCCCACCCCTCTTAAGGATCTAGAAGAGAATCCCCGTCTCTCCCTGCTCCGTGGCTGCAGGAGTTCTGGGTTCTGGTTGCGCTGTTCAAGTCTCTGCCTCTGGTTCCAGGTGGCCTTTGCCTCTGAGACCCTGATTTTTTCTTTTCTTTCTTTTTTTTTTTTAGTTTTTATTTATTTTTATGTGTATGAGTGTTTTGCCTGTGTATACGTGAAACCCATGTCCTGCAATACCCAAGGAGGCCAGAAGAGGGAGTCAGATCCCCTGGAACTGGAATTACAGCCAGTTGTTAGTCACCATGTGGGTGCTGGGAACCGAACCCAGGTTCTCTGCAAGAACAACCAGTGCTCTTAACTGCTGAGCCATCTCTCTAGTCCAACTCTGACTTTTCCTACAAAGACACCTATCATCAGGTTTAAGGTCACTCTCTAAATCCAGGATAATCTCATCTTGATTTCCTTAATTATATCTGCAAAAATCTTTTCCAAAATAAGGTCACAGTTCCAGGTTCTAGGGGTCAGAGCATGGACACACCTTCAGAGGGTCACTATCAAACCCATTGCACCCATTTAACAGGAGACTTTGGCAGCTGTTGTAAGCCACAGGCTGAAGAATGGGTGGGTGACCTGTGGGCCTCAAGACTTGGGCCGCTTTCAGAGGAATGCCAGGACCAGTTACTACCACTCTAAGACCCAGGCACGGTAGGGAAGAGGGAGCGTTGCCGCCGCGACTCCAAACCTTGAAGCTTTTGTCCTCTCGCATTGTTCACCAGTACAATAACTTGAACCTCATAGGCAGCACATGAGTCACCGAGTGGGCTGGTATTGGATTCCGGTGGAGTGGCTGGCTCTGAGCAAGACCTCCATCGATGAACTGCACCGGGGAGATTCTTGGATCTCCCCGCCCCCCCAACCCAATGACCCCTGCCGTTGGCTTAGTAACCAGTTTATACATCCAGCATAGACACATTTGGAGAAAGGAGGACGGAGGAGTTGGAGGACCGAAATGCTTTCTCACTCACCAGCCCCCAACACGCTAGTTCAGAAGAGATTTTGAAAGCTCGGCACTCCCCTGAGAAGCCAACAGGCACATGGACAGCCGAGGAAAAGCTGTTTGAGATACTTGTCATGATTGATGTGGCTCTGCCAGGCCCCTGTCTCTCTAGTTCGGGGGGGGCGGGGGGGGGAGCCTGGCAGAAGGAGCAGCCAGCAGGCGAGAGCCTGTTTCTCCAGGAAGCTGAGTAATTTTGGAGACGGCCCCACTTTGGTGGCCCTGCCTGGGGTTCTCGTGAGGAAGCAGGTGAACGTGAAGCCTTCGGCAAGTTCATCAGCTTGTCAACCTAGACAGGATTTTGGCAAAGGGGTCTGACAGTAATTTCCTTCTCTGTGAAGTAAAGACGAGGGTGACTGTGCCCCTTGTTAGAACATCCATCATCACCTTCAGGATTCAGCATCCTGCCTCCAGGAACACGCTGGGCCTCGTGTAGCACACTGCGCCATGAACACATGGTGACTTTGCAGGTGTGGCATGGAGCCCTGAGAACCTACCAGTTAGGAGAAAGTGGAGGAAAACCCTCTGCATCTTGACTGTGTCATGGTAGAGGCACATTTTGTTCCTATAACCTATGGGGCCCACAACAATGTACAACTGTAATGCACACCTGTATTGCCATAATACCTACCACTAGGCCCTGTAAACTCAAATCAGCTCAGTACCAGAAATCAGGACCAGGGAAGCAAAGTTAAGGTTAACTTGTTATCTCCATGGGAAGAAGTTCATGGATTTCTCTCTGTCTCTCTCTCTCTCTCTCTCTCCCTCCCTCCCTCCCTCTCTCCCTCCCTCTTTCTCCCCCTCCCTCTCTCTGCCTATGTATGCAGGCATGTATATGTGGAGGCCAGAGGTCCTCTATTGATTTTCTTTCTTTTTTTTTTTTTTTTTTTTTTTCGTCTTTTTGAGACAGGGTGTGCCTGTAGCCCCAGTTGTCCTGTACTCTCTATGTAGACCAGGATGGCCTCGAACTTACAGAGCTCCATCTGCCTCTGCCTCCCCAAGGCTGGGATTAAAGTCTTGCACCACCACGCCCGGCTCCATCTTATTTTTTAATATTTTATTTATTATTTTTATTTATGTGTATGAGTGTATTGCCTTCATATATGTAAGTGCAACCATGTCATGAAATGCCCGAGGAGGTCAGAAGAGGGTATCAGATTCCCCTGGAACTGGAGTTACAGATGGTCGTTAACCGCCATGTGGGTTCTAGGAATCGAACCCAAGTCCTCTTGCAAGGGCAGCCAATGCTCTTAACCACTAAGCCGTCTCTCCAACTTCCCATCTTCTTTTTTGAGACAGTCTCTCACTGAACCTGGAGTGTACCAATTCAGACAGAACAGCTGGCCAGCAAACTGCAGGGATCCTTCTGTCCCCAGCTCCCCAGAGCTGGGATTACAGGTGCAGACTGTTGCTCTGGATTTTTACAGGGTGTTTGGGACCCAAATAAGTCCTTATGCTTGTGCAGCAAGCCCTCTACCACTGAGCCATTTCCCCAGTCCCACGTGTATGTTCTACAAACTGGGACTACTGCACACGTTGTCCACAAATGCTCACTCACTGGACCAGCGACTGAAGCAGGTGCCATTTTCCCCAGACCTTTCCCGTACCTGCGCTAAACCTCCAAGCGCAGTTGGTCGATTCTGCTCTTTAGGACCTCAAGTCTGCCCCCTGCTGGTGAAGGGACACTTGAGCTGTGCGACAGCCAGTTGCAGCCCAGTAGCCAGCTTCTATCTCTCGTGCAGTAAAGCAATGTCCTTATCTCCGAATTCATAGAGATTTTATCTGGGAGTCAGAGACGTTGAGTGGGCAATATAGTATGTCCTGCCTTTGTGGGTCATAGATAATATCTTTTCACACCACATACCCCAACAAATTATAAAATAAAGTCAGCGTTATCACACACAGCTAAAAGTCCTCTGAAATATCATCATATAAATTCATCTCAAAGAGAGTGAATAAATAACTGCAAAGGCGATAGTGGAAAGAGATGAACCTGAGTCTGAATCCCAGCTTCTCTATTCACAAACTCAGTGAGTGGGGACAGACACGTAACTTCTCCAAGCCCAGCTTGCTTGAAAATGAAATAGGTCCTTCATAATTACGTCAGAATTGTTGAAAAGATTAAATGAGATCATTAATCAAATAGCATAGTGCCTGGCACAAAATGAACAGCCTTTTTAAATTTTATTTTTGCCAAGTGTGGTGGTGCACGCCTTTGATCCCAGCGCCCAGGAGGCAGAGGCAGGTGGATCTCTGTGAGTTCGAGGCCAGTGTGGTCTACATAGTGAGTTCCAGGCCAGCTGAAGCTACACGGAAACCCTGTTTCAAAAAGGTAAAAAAAGAAATTATTTTTACTTCTTATTTATGAGTGTTTTGCCTGTATGTATTTAAGGGCACCCACGCCATGCAATGCCTGTGGAAGTCTGGACCTGGAGTTACTGATGGTTGTTAGACTCCATGTGGGCTCTAGCAACTAAACTCAGATCCATGACAAGAGCAGCCATGCTCTTAACTGCTAAGCCATCTCTCCAGTCCCAGAAAATTATTTAAATGGTAGCTTCAAGGTTTTACTTTCTTAGGGCTGGGGATGTAGCTCAGTGGTAGAGTGCCTGCTTCGCATGTGTAAAGTCCTGAGTTCCATCTCCAGTACTGGGGAAAAAAGGGAGGGGCGGAGTTTTGCTGTTTCATTTCATTTTAGGAGTACAAAATGTTGCTCACAGAAGACACGGTAGAAAATGGGGAAATGTGTAGGGAGGTCCCTTTGGTCTGTGGACAGTTCACTATTTCTAACCAATGCTGCTTAACCAGGGAGTTGAGTGTGTGTGACATGATGGCTAATCTTGATTGTTAACTTGATGGAATCTAGAATCACCATAGAAACAAATCTCTGGGCAGGTCTGTGGGGCATTATCTAGATTGAGTTGGTGGGAGGACTCTTCGTACATGTGGACAGCAGCATTTCATGGGCTAGGGCCTGGACTGAATGTAAAAGAGAAAGAGGGGCCGGAAAGATGGCTCCGCGGTTAAGAGCATATACTGCTCTTGCAGAGGATCAGAGTTCAGTTCTCAGCATCCATGTCGGGTGGCTCATAACCACCTGAAGTTCCGACTTCAAAGGGATCTGACACCCTCTTGTGACCTCCATGGGCACTGCACCCACATGCTCATAACCATAGACACAGACACAGACACAGACACACACACACACACACACACACACACACATCTGTTTTAAAATGAGGAAACCAGCTGAGCGCCAGCATCCATGGCTCTCTCCTTCCTGACTGTGGATGCCATGGGAACAGCTGCCCCAGGCTCCTGCCGCCATGCCTTCCCCAGTATGATGGACTGTACCCAGGAACTGTGAGCCAAAATAAACCCTTACATTTCTTTTTCTTAGGTACTTTGTCACAGCAATGAGGAAAGTAAGACAGAAAGAGGAAGTGATCCTTCCAAGGACTTCTGTCAATGCCTGAGACGGGTATGGCTGTCACAAGTGGACAGTGCTGCTTCTGGTACTCACCTGAGTGGAAGCCAAGGGATGCTCAGTGATCCAAGGCACAGGACTCATGCAGTATTCAACACCAGCAATGCTAGGGCTGAAACCACCCTGCCTTCAGAGAGACATCTTTAGCTTTAACACAGCTGGACTAAAGCTGCTGCTTCCATGAAGCAGGACCCAAGCCTCATGCACTTGGTGTGCACTAAGCAATGGTGACACTCCTGAGTTCTAGAACATTCTACCCCTGGCTTCTCCATGGCATTTCTGCTTATAGTTTGGCTTTCTATATGACAGTAAGGACAGAGAAATAAGGTCCCGAATTTAAAAACTCCCAAAGGCAAGAGGTCAAAGCTCCACACACATATATAAGTATGTGTGTCTGCCTGTGTGTGTGCCCATAGGCATGTGTACCTATGTCTGTGTGGCTACATGCATGTCATATCGGTACCAATCCTCCAGCATATATATATATATATTATATATATATATATATATATATATATATATATATATGGAAGCCAGAGGTCAATGTTGAGTGTCTTCTTTTTTTACTCTCCACATTATTCTTTTTTTAATATTTTATTTATTATTTTTATTTTATATTTACAAGTGTATTGCCTGCATGTGTGTAAGTGCACCCTTGTTGTGCAAGGTGTCGAATCCCCTAGAACTGGAGTTACAGATGGTTGTTGGCAACCATGTGGATGCTAGGAATTGAACCCAGGTCCTCTGCAAGAGCAGCCAATGCTCTTATCCGCTGAGCCATGTCTCCAGCCCCACTCTACATTATTCTTTGAGACAGGGTCTCTCACTGAACTTGAAGCTCACCGGTACTTTGGCTAGGCTGGCTGGACAGGCCCCCAGGGATCTGCCTGTTTCTGCCTACTCCCAGCACTAGGGTTACAGGCCTATGCCGCCACACCTATCCTTCCTGTGTGTGCTGTAGTTCAAATGGGTTCTCATGCTTCCGTAGCAAGCACTTTACCGACCCAGCCATCTCCCTCACCCTGTATTTAATTGTGATAAAATATACATAACATAAATTTGCCATCTTAATGTATTTTGTTTTATAAAATATTTCTTTTTATTTTATGTGTATGAGTGTATTCCCTGCATGTATGCAAGTGCACCCATGTTGTGCAATGCCCATGGAGGTCCGAAGACGGCATCAGATTCCCCTGAAACTGGAGTTACAGATGGTTGTTAGCTGCCATGTGGGTGCTGGGACTTAAACCCAGGTCCTCTGTGAGAACAGCCAGTGCTCTCAACTGATAAGCTATCTCTTTGGCCCTCTCTTATTTGCTTTTTGGAAGTTGGACCTCACCGTGTAGCCAAGGATGGCCTCAAACACCAGCTTCTTGCCTCAGTCCACTGAGTACAGGGATTACAGGCATGTCATCTTAAGCATCTATAGGTGTATGAAGCATTAAGTACATTCACATGGTTGCATAATCAGCATCCAAAACACTTCCCATCTTGCAAATCTAAACTCTATACCCATTGAACAACCTATTGTTTGCAATGAATAACTCATTACTTTTTTTTTTTTTTTGGTCTTTTTGAGACAAGGTCTCCTTGTAGCCCCAGCTGAACTGGAACCCCCCTATGTAGACCAGGCTGGTCTTGAACACACAGAGATCCACCTGCCTCTGCCTCCCAAGTGCTGGGATTAAAGGTGTGTATCACCACACCCGGCTGAATCAACTCATTACAAATTCACTAATTACAACTTATGCCAAGCTCTCCCCCTCAAGGACTCCAATTTTTAAATATTTTATTTATTATTTTTAGAATTTTATGTGTATGAGAGTATTGCCTGCATGCATGTAAGCATACCCATGCCATACAATGCTCACGGAGGTCAGAGGAGAGTATCAGATCCTTTGGAACTGGAGTTACAGACAGTTATTAGTGACCACGTGGGTGCTGGGAACTGAACCCAGGTCCTCTGCAAGAACAACCACTGAGCCGTCTCTCCAGCCCTGACTCCCAATATTTTTCTAAAATAAAATATGCTAAAAATAAAATACAGGGCTGGTTAAGAGCACTTGCTGCTCTTGCAAAGGATCTGGGTTTGCTTCCCAGCACCTACATTGGGAGGCTCACAGCTACCCATAACTCTAACTCCTGGGGATCCAACACCCTCTTCTCGCTTCCAAGGGCATTTGTGTAGGTACACACACACACACACACACATACACACATACACACACACACACACACAAATAATAAAATAAATCTAAAAAAAATACAAACCCACCAACCAACATAAACATTAAAAAAAAAAAATAGAAGTTTTGGCGGCTGGAGAAATGGCTCAGCAGTTAGGAGCACTGGCTGGCGATTCTTGCAGAGGACCCAGATTCAATTCCAGGCATCCACATGGTGGCTAACAGCTAGTCCATAACTCCAGTTCCAGTTGATCCAACACCATCTTCTGGCTTCTGTGAGCATTGCATGACATGGATACACTTACATACATGCAGGCAGTACACTCACACATAAAATAAAAATAAAATATATTTTTTTAAATAGAAGTTTTTCGGGCTGGAGAGATGGCTCAGCGGTTAAGAACACTGACTCTTCTTGTAGAGGACCTGAATTCAAATCCCAGCACCCACATGGCTGCTAACAACTGTCTGTAACTCCAGTTCCAGGGGATCTGATGGCCTCTTCTGTCCTCCGTGGGCATTGCACGACACGGGTGCACTTACCTACATGCAGGCAATACACACGTACACATAAAATAAAAAAATAAATAAAATATTTTTTAATCATTTTTAAAAAGTAGAAGTTTTTCTTTCAAGTTGGCACTTAATTAAAAGGAAACTTTTTCTTCAAACCTGGCTTGACTTGGGACAACACAGGTCCACATTCAACCACTGACAAAGCTGCGGTCACCATCTCTTCTCAGGGTTCGCACTGGTAGGGAAGGGCAGTACTATGGTCCAGATGTCTGCGAACCCCCTATGCTCAAATCCTAACCCCAAGGAATGGTATCAGGGGGTGAAGCCTTTAGAAAGGTGATTAGGTGATGAGGGTGAAACCCTCATGAATAGAATTAGTGCCCTTGTAAAAAAGAGAGAGGTTCTTCACCCCTTCCCCCATGTGAGAAACACAGCGGGACAGTGACTAAGAGGCAGACCTCACTGGACATCTCATCTGCCACAGCTGCTTTCCCAGTACTTTGGAGGCAGAGGCAGGAAGGTTGCTATGAGTTTAGGGCCAGCCTGGGCTACAGTATGAGGCCATATCTAAAAATAACAAAATGACAAACAAGCAAGCTGAGAGCTTGCTCGACAGTTAAGAACCATGCACTGCTCTTCCAGAGGGCCTGCATTCAGTTCGTAGTAATCATGTTAGGCAGCTTACAGGCACCTGTAACTCCAGCTCCTGGGGTGCTGTGTAGGACTGTGCTCTGACAGATAACAGACAGATGACACCTTCCCAAGCTTGGTTACACCAGCTTGCCTAGGAGCATCACAGCTAAGCTTATTAACTATTCATACCATGCAAGGAAGGAGGGAAAGGGAATGTCATCCGGGGACCCTTGCCTAAGAGTCCAGCCACTTCTCCCAACCAACCAGTCGACCCCAGTTGCACGTGGCCTCAGGGAAGGGTTAAGGGTATATAGGCTAGACTGGGGAAGACTAGGGGAGGCATTCTCGCCATTTCATGTGACTATGGGGATTCCATCATCCACGCTTGAATGAAAACTTTCTAGTGCAACCTTGAGGTGGGGCGCACCCACACTCCTGTGAGTAAACCTTCACCCATTGCTCTGTAAGTAAGCCAAATAAACTCATTGGTTTCTTAGACTGCAGTTTGGCAAAATTGTACCTTGTTTTGCTGTTGGGACTCAAGACAGGAGGGGACAGATGTTGTTTATCCCCCCCCCAGAAAGAATTTTAGTAACACGGGGGACCCTCAAGCCTTTGTGGACACCTGCACCATGTGTACATACCCACACACAGACACACAGATGTACACATAATTTAAAAATTTTTTAAAAACCTTTTTGAAAATTAAAAAAACAGAGTTCCTTCCCCAGTCTGCACAGCCCATCAACAGACCACCCAACACTATGGAGGTTTCACACCACCATTCAAGCTTACAGGGGGTTCAACAACAACACCCAACCCTACAGGAGGTTTAAAAATGGATGAGGCGCAACAAAAAAGACCATCAATCCAGAGCTCCTTCTCCCGTCTACTCAGCCCAGCAATGACCCCACCCAACACTACAGAAGGTTTAACTACACTTCCCAGCCCTTCAGGAGATTTAATAACACCCAGAGGAGGTTTAATAAAGGGAAGAGGCTCAACAGAAAGACGTGAGTCCAGATACTAGAGCCTAGCTAGATGCTAGGTACCAGATGCTGTATCAAAAGTGGTTATTATGTGAAGTCAGAGTGCTGGAGAGCTGTTCCCAGCTCCTTCCCTTGTAGGGCTGTTAGCAGCCTCAGACAGGGGAAAAGAGAACTGGGAAAACATTCACACCTAAGGGAGGAAAAAAAACCCTACAGAGCTTACTTCTGAGGGTCCACCTGAAGATCTTCCAAGAGGTTCACCAGAAGGAGGGCTTCAAATGAGGACACAGAACTAAACAAATACACAATTAGGATCACCAGAGCTCTGAGGAAATCACACACACAAAAGGCCAAAATAAATGGAAGGGGAAAAGATTATTTTTAGAAATAGAAACAATGAGGGAGCGGACTGAAGCTTAAATATATCCTTAGAGAAATGATAAAACATGCTGCATCTGTTATGCCTTAAATGTACCGTTTCCCCCACAGGCTCAACATTTAGATGCTTAGTCCCCAGATGGTAACATTATTTTGGGAGGTTCTGGAAACTTTGGGAGATGGGACCTGGCTGGAGGAAGTAGGTCACCACAGGTGGGTTCTTGGGGGTATGTAATTCCTGCTGACTTCCTGTCTCATAGTCTGCATCCTAGCCCACTGTGATGTGAGTTGAGCATGCCTTCCCTGGCCTGATAGATTCAACTTCCTGAAACCATGAGTCAAAATAAATCCTCCTTTAAGTTGTCTATGTCAGGTAATTTGATCAAAGAGATGGAAAAGTAACTAATTAGTATCAACGAAACTCTTCTTTTTTAAATTTTTACATTTATTTATTTGGGGGGAGGGTGAACTTGCCACAGAACACATGTGGAGGTCAGAAAAAAACATATGGGAGTCACTTCTCTCCTACCATAGTGACTCTGGGAATTTAACTCAGAGCATTAATGCCTTGCCAGCAAGCATATTCATCCACTGAGTTCTTTCAATGGCCCCTTGATAAAACTCTTTAAAAAAAAAAGAATAATCAGGGCTGGAAAAATGGTTCAGTGGTTAAGAGCACTGACTGCTCTTGCAGCACCCACATGATGGCTGACAACTGTCTATAATTCCAGTTCCAGGAGGTCTGATGCCCACTTCTGACCTCCACAGACAATGCACAACATGGGTGCACTTATGCACATACAGGCAATACACTCAACACATGAAATAAAAGAACAATAAACAAATATGTGAAATATCATAGTATTACAAAGTTTTTATGGCAAAAAGATTGGAAGATATATTTGGTATCTCTAAAAATATTAAAAAGAAGAAAAACCAGAAAATGGAGAATCAGTTCATAAGTTCCAATATCATGATAAAGACAGTTGGAGAAACACCCAAATACATTTTTTTTTCCAGCAGTCATGGACACAATTTTCTGGGCAGGGAGGCAGATGCCTGTAATCTCAGCACTCAGGAAGAGAATCAAGAATTAAAGATCATCCCCAGCTAAATAGCAAATTCAAGACCAGCCTGGGCAACATAAAACTCTGGAAAATAAAATAAGAGCCTGCTGATTGCATAGCACAACAATTTTTTTTTTGTCTTTTTGAGACGGGGTCTCCCTGTAGCTCCAGCTGTCCTGAAGTATTTTTGGAGTTCTTTTTTTGGTGGGGGTCTTTTTGAGACGGGGTCTCCCTGTAGCCCTAGCTGGCCTGGAACTCACTTTGTAGACCAGGCTGGCCTTGAACTCACAGAGATCCGCCTGCCCCTGCTTCCTGAGTGCTGGGATTAAAGGCGTGTGCCACCACGCCTCACTTATCACAATAAATTTTATAAGATCTGTATAATCCACAGAATTTCAAAACACCAGTATAAAATCAGTATCCCATCCCACCCAAAGAAAACAACCAAGGCAGTTACAAATCCTCAGGAATTATAATGGAATCCTACTGTTAATAATATGGAAAACGAAAATGAGCATGACTTACAAAATTCCAAGGAGAAATGTTTGGCACCCAGACTTTTATACCCAGACAAACTATCTACATATCAAATAAACATATATAGAGTAAGATCATCTAAGGTCTCACAAAGAAAGTAGTAAGATGTCTATAAAACAACAGAATGAAACAGGAGACAGAGAATCTGGGAAACAGGGTTGCCAGCACCAGAGAGGAGTCCTGAGTCATGTGACACTTGTAGACCAGAGAAGATTCAGGAATGAAACAGGCCATCTGGTTCCATATATAAAGTTACAAAAGATGTCAACTAATTGCAGATGAGCATGGACCAGTAGTCACTTGAAAATGAGACTGTAGATAGAGGTTGGTTATAAAGGGGCATGAGGAAGCTTTTGCTCTAGTAATGGATCTGTGATGTTTAAAAACATTTTATTTGGCCAGGTGTGGTGGCACATGCCTTTAATCTCAGCACTTGGGAGGCAGAGGCAGGCAGATCTCTGTGATACTTGAAAAGGGGATTTATTGGACCGGCTTACACAATATGGGGTCTGCGTAGTCCAACAATGGCTTTCTTTGCACTGGAGAGACCTGGTGGCTGCTCAGTCAGGCTGAATAACTCAGCAGTCCCATTCAGACACCAAAGGCTTGGGGGACTCCTGGAGAACCACTGGTCCTCAGTATACACTGAAAGGCCAAACAATCTGGGTTCCGATTCTCTGCATCCGGCAGTGGCAGAGACAGTGTAGACAAAGTAAGAAAATTTGTGAAGGGATGAGGAGGAAGAGGCAGCAACAGAGAGAATAGAGAGAATAAGAGGTTTTTAAGGTCTAACATACTTAATTAGGGTCCCAAAAGTTAAAAGAGAATCATGACATCACATAATAGAAGCCCAAGGGAACGAAATTACATTGTTAAAGTTCTGGAAAACAAAATAACAGTTAACGTAAACTTCTTTACCTTTTTTTTAAAGTTTAAATCTTTTTAAAAAAATATTTTTATTTATTATTTTTATTTTATGTCTATGAATATAATGCCTGCATGCAGGTAGATGCACCCATGTCATGCAATGCCTGTGGAGGTCAGAAGAGGGCATTGGATCTCCTGGAAGTGGACTTAC
>NW_008358859.1:1264294-1274566 GCF_000622305.1 Nannospalax galili | reverse complement strand
GAACCCGGGTCCTCTGCAAGAGCAGTCAGTGCTCTTAACTGCTGAGCCATCTCTCCAGCCCCAACTTCTTTACTTTTTAATATACTTTGCTAATAGACATTTTTCAGGTAAGCAAAATCCGAGCTAGTTCTCTAAGAGCAACCAGCCCCCTAATGAAATTCCATAGGGCGTTTTCAGACTGAAGGTCAAGGACTCCAAGAAACATAAAAGAACAAAGATGCTCAGGGGGCATTCAGAGAATAAGCAAACTCTGTTCCTCTTTCTGGAATCAAAGATCTAGGAAGGAAAGTCAGTGGGCTGAAAGATGCATGAATCTAGGTTTCCACCTGTGATACTTAACATTGATTAACAAGCTCGACAAGATGAAGAATCACAAACCACTGGGAATGTCTGTGAAGGATTGCCTTGATTGTTGATGTAGGAAGGCCCAGACCACTTTGGGTGGCACCATGCAGGTGGTCCTCGGCTGTATAAGAAAGCTAAGCATGAGCCTGTGAGTGAGCCAGCAAACATCACTCTCCGTAGTTTCTGCTTGAGTTCCTGCCCTGACTTCCCTCAGTGACGGACTGTGATCTGGAAGTGTAAACCTTTTCCTGCCCTAAATCTGTGTTTTACCACAGCAACGGAAAATGAACTAGAACACCAGGAGAAAGCTAGGAGCAAAGAGAGAGATGGAGCCCGGCAGTCTCAGAGGGTGCAGGTGGGTGACATTAAAACCACCTAGAGTCTGGTGGTTACCAAGCAATGCCATTGCATCTAAGGTTCAAAAAGTCACAGGACACATAAACAAGGGGGTCTTAAGGAAAAGAGAGGGGAATCCTGATTGCCAGGAATTAAAGTGTGAATGAAAAGGAAACAGAAGCAAAAGCTTCTCTCTCCTTGCAAACCTATCCAAGACCTAGCTCAAATCCTCCAAATCTGGATTTCTGGTTACTCCCCTCCCAAGACTGCCTCTCCCCTAGGCTTCCTTGGGTCCACAAATGGCCTTGCTACTGAGCAGCTGAAGCCAGAATACAGGAGTGACTACCGATTTTCCCCTTACTTTCCCCGGCTAGCACTTCCTGTTGGTTCCAGTCCAGTGGGGTGATAGTCTGTTTTCCATGGCTGTAATAAAATTCCTGAGGAGAGAGAATGATGAAATGTGTGTAGTTTACAGTTTGTGAGGCTGAAAGTCCAAACAGCCTCTCCTGGCCTGGTGAGAGTCACCTGGGTGGTGTCACACCATGGCAGATGGCAGCGTGGTAGGCGCTCTTGTGAAGAGAGATCCTGAAGTGAGAAGGGAAGTCAGAGATTTGAGAATAGCCAGGTTTGTTCCTTCATCATAACTCATTCTCACAGTACAAACGGAGGTCCTGTGGGAACTGCTTTTTTTCTTTTGGGGAGCCATACTACCCAATGATAAATCACTTCCCAGTCTCGGGGTCTCACTTCCCAACACCATCCCACTCAGGACCAAGCTTCCAATACATGAGCCCTTGGGGAACAAACGACTTGTAAACCATAGAAACAGCAGCCTGCGTCTGACCATTCACACTGTTCCTGTCTCAGTCCAGGGTCACCATCATCCCTCCCTAAGCCACTGCTAATGGTACAGGGTGAAGCAATGCTTCCACTCAATTCTAGGTGTGACCATCCTATGGCACACAGCCCACATGCATTCCAGGACAGCTGTGGATGTGGCCCAACACATTCTGTAGATCAGAATGTCATGACACAATGTCAAAGGCTGGACACCCCTTCCCTAAGCTCATCTCCCTGGTGTGACCTTTGAGGGGTGTGACCTAAAACCCATTCAATAGCTCCCCATTGCAGAGAGACTAAAATATAAATTCCTGCCAAGTGTGATAGCACATGCCTTTAGTCCCAGCACTCTGAAGGCAGAGGCAGGCAGATTGTGAATTCAAGACCAACCTGGTCTCCATAGCCAGTTCCAGGCCAGCCAGTACTACATAGTGAGACCCTGTCTCAAAACAAACACAAAAATTAAGTTCCTAATCAGTGCCTTTAAGGTCCTCCACGGCCACTCGAGTTTAGTCCAACTTTTGTACTTTCTAGCTCTTGCCTCACCTTCATCAGCTGCACATACCCCAGCTCTCTGCCTGGCCCCAAAGTGCTCCAAACTCTTGCCCCTCAGAGCCTCTGCACTGGAGGGTTCTTCCTCCAAGTATGACCAAGTTGGCAGGTCAAAATTCCCTCTTCAGATGGCCTTTCCATGACCAAGCAAGGCAGGGCACCTTCCCTCACCTGAGATAATCCACCTCACATCACCAGGTAGCCTTTAAAAAGTGAATTATTTCACGGGGCTAGAGAGATGCCACAGCAGTTAAAAGCACTGGCTGCTCTTGTAGAGGACCTGGATTCAATTCCCAGCACCCACATGGTGGCTAACAACTACTGCCTATAACTCCATTTCCAGGGGATCCACCGATGCCGTCTTCTGACCTCCGAGGGCATTGCATGACACGGCTGCACTTACACACATGCAGGCAGTACACTCATACACATAAAATAGAAATAAAATATTAAAAATTATTTCTTTGTTATTTATGTGTATGTGTGTGTGCCTGCATGAGTCTACATGTACCTCACGCATGCAGGTGCTTGTGGGGCGTTGTAGTTCCTAGAGCTGGAGTGATAGGCAGTTGTGAGGTTCCTGATGTGCATTCTGGGAACCAAACACAGGTCCTCTGCAAGAGCATTACATGCTCTTAATGGCTGAGCATCTTTCCAGCCCCGACCCTGTTGTCTTCTGCATGTTGAACTTACTGCTACAAATTATCCTGCTCATTAATGGACTTATCTGTACATGTTCTTGTGTGTGCACATGCTCACACACACACACACACACACACACACACACACACACACACACACACACAAGCATGCACATCACTGTTAATTCCACAAGCACACAAACGACTTCCCTCTGTGATTTGCTGAAACTGGAATGTCCATTCCTGGACTCTACTTCAAACATAGAATTTTAAAAAGTGGTGAATGTCAAAGTGTTGTCAAGTAATACTGGATCCAGCAGAAGTCAGTCAGCATGACGTTCATACTTACAAAGACTCTCCAGCTACTCCTGATAGCCTGGGAGGAGTGAGAAAGGGGAATGCCAAACGACAGGCCGAATGGATGGGCGTGGATGCAGAAGGCAAAAGCAAAAGCAAAGGCACTATGATCAGTGTTTCAGTTAGCTTCCAACTGCTGTACTAACAGTGACCAAAACCAACCTGGGGAGGAAAGGGTTTCTTTGGCTTAGAGCTCACAGTCCCTCATCAAAGGAAGGCAAGTCGGGAACTCAGTGCAGGAACCTGGAGCACAGACCTTGGAGGAACGCTGCTTACTGGCCTGCTCCTCTGGCTGGTGCTCAGCCTGCTTTCTTAGCCAACACAGGCCCACCTGCCCAGGAGTGGCATTGCCCACAGTGGACTGGGCCCTCCCACATTACTCAACAATCAAGAAAATGCCCCAGGGTCACGACCACAGGCCAGTCCAATGGAGGCAATTCCCCAGTTGAGGCTCCCTCAACCCAAGTGTGTCAAGTTGATAACTAAAGTGACCAGCACAATCACTGGTCCCAGAAGGCATATTGGAAAGGGAGCCAGCTGGGTCCTCCCAGGGTAGCAGGTAGAATGGGATGGATTAGTAGATACGGCCAAGGCTCGAAAGCCACAAACAGCAGGGGAAACCGGTCCCGCAGGCACACGGATGATGCTGATGCAGGCAAAATGCCGCAGATCTGAACCGGAGATTTGAGATGAGCATGCTTGGTAGGCTGGTGAGGCGGAGAACTTGTCAGGCCAGAAGGGTCTAAGTACATCCCTCCCTTGAGACCTTCTCTCTGCTGCCACCACAGATGCTGCCTCTGGGTCAAGCTCTCAAGCAGTGTGGCTCAGCCTCTCCGGGTGGCTGTCTCGGCAAAGACAGGTGCACCTCTTCCTCTGGGTGACCCCACTGCATTATCATTGTGGCTAAAGATGTCAGTGAGGAGTCACTGAGTGTTCAGAGAATGGATAACATCAAGAAAATTTAATTCTTGAGTGCCTGCAAATTCCCTCTCCTTTCCCATAGCTAAGGATTTTTCCCCCATCTCCGTTAACAGGGTTATCAGCACTTGCGAGGGACAGGAAGAATGGGCTATGAATGGCAGACGAGCACTAAATCCCAGCCCAGACTTGATGACAGAGGAATAAAAAAAAAAAAAGAGTATAGGTAATTTCTCCTCCTGAATTATAGAGAGGGGGTAGGATTCAGTCTAGCTAGAGAAAGGGCACAGGTGGGCAGGCTGCCCACTTCTCTCAAGACTACTACTGAGGAAAAGGGCAAGGACAGAGGGACCTCCAGTTGGGGTTGCAAATGAAATGACAGGATGCCCAGTGTGTTTGTTAGCCTCCCGTGACTGTAACAAATGCCGGAGACCATAAGCTTATGAAGAAGAAAGGTTATTTTTGGATCATGGTTTGGGAAGTTCCCACCCATGACTAATTGGCCCTGTAATTTAGGGGCCTGTGACCCATCATGACAGAAGCATTGGGCAGAGGAAGTCCACTGACCTGGTGGAAGCTGGAAAGGGAAGAAAGAAGAGAGGAGGTCCCACAATCCCTTTTGAGGGTATATCCACAAAGACCTGTGACTACACACCTGACTCCACCTGTTCTTTTAAATATTTTTTCTTTTTTATTTTTATGTGTACGAGTGTATTGCCTGCATATGTACATGTGCACCCATGTCATGCTATGCCCAAGGTCAGAAGAGGGCATCAGATCCCCTGGAACTAAAGTTATGGATGGTTGTTAGCTGCCATGTGAGTGCTAGGATTTGAACCTGGGTCCTCTGCAAGAGCAACCGGTGCTCTTAACCACTGAGCCATCTCTCCAGCCCCCTGACTCCACCTCTTAAAGTTTCTATTGCTTCCCAATAATGCCAGATGGGGGAACAACCTATAACACAAAGGCACTTGGGAACATTTGTAATCCAAACTGTAGTTCCCTGCTGGATTTGAATTTCACATAAACAATTTCTCAGTATATGCCTCCGTGTAATAGTAACACTGTGATGGTTAATATCAACTTGACAGGATCTACGTTAATTCATTTGTGTGTGTGTGTGTGTGCACGTGCATCTGTGTGTCTGTGTATGCCTGAGTGTGTATGTGGGTATGTATGTGTTATGGTACATGTGTGGAGGTCAGAGGACAACTTGCAAGAGTCGGTTCTTTCCTTCCACCGTGTAGATCCCAGGATTCAAACTCAGATTGCAGGCTTGGTGGCAAGTGCCTTCACCCACAGATCCATCTTGCTGGCCCCTGACAGGATCCAGAATCACCCAGGACACAAGTCTCTGGACAAGCCTGTGGGAGATTAGGTTAGTGTCTGAGCTGGCTGTGAGGGATTACCTAGATTAGGTTAACTAAGGTGTGGACGCCTAGCTTAAGCAAAGGCAGAGCTATTCTGTGGGCTGGTGGTCTGGACTGAACAAAAAGGAGAAAGTGAGCTGAGCACCAGTATTTATCACTACTTCTTTAACTTACATTTAGGGCTAGAGAGATGGCTCAGAAGTTAAGAGCACTGGCTACTCTTACAGAAGACCAGGGTTCAGTTCCCAGCACCAACATGGCAGCTAACAATCACCCTGTAACTCCAGTTCTAGGGGATCTGGTGCTCTCTTCTGGCTGCCACGGATACTACATGCACATGGTACACTTACATGCATGCAGGCAAAACATTCATAAAATAAAAATTAAATTTTTTTTTATTTTATTGAGACAGGGTCTCCCTGTAGCCTCAGCTGGCCTGGAACTCACTATGTAGACCAGGCTGGCTTCCATCTCACAGAGATCCGCCTGGGATTAAAGGTGTGCACCACCAAGCCTGGCCCAAAAATAAATAAATTTTTAAATTTATATTTATATATGTATCTTGTGCATAAACATGTTTGCATGTGTGTGCCCAAGCACATAGAAATCAGAAAACAGCTTACATGAGTTGGTTCTCTCCTTCCATCTTTTAAAAAATATTTGATAAGCCAGGCGTGGTGGAACACGCCTTTAATTCCAGCACTCGGGAGGCAGAGGCAGGCGGATCTCTGTGAGTTCAAGGCCAGCCTGGTCTACACAGTGAGTTCCAGGACAGCTGGGGCTACGGGAGACCCTGTCTCAAAAAGACCAAAAAAAAATTTTTTTTATTATTTTTTATTTTATGTGTATGAGTGTATTCCCTGCATGTATGTAAGTGCACAGTGTCATGCAATGCCCACCACAGAAGTCAGAAGAAGGCATTGGATCCCCTGGGACTGGAATTACCAATGGTTGTAAGCCACCATGTGGGTGCTGGGAATCGAATCCTGGTCTTCTGCAAGAGCACTCAGTGCTCTTAACTGCTGAGCCATTTCTCCAGCCCCTCTCCTTCCATCTTGTAGGTTCCAGAGATCAAACTCAAAGTGTCAGGCTTGGCAGCAAGCACCTTTACCCACTGAGCTGTCTTGCTGGGCCACTCTCTGCTTCTGGATGATGAATGCCATGTGACCCACTGCCTCTTCAGGTTCCTGCTGTTATGACCTTGCTTGCCATGATGGACTTCACCCTGGAACTGTGTGCCAAAATAAGCGTTTTCTCCCTTAAATTGCTTTGGTATTTTATTGCAATGAGGAAAACAACAAATGCAAATACACGCCAACCTAATAATTATTGCATATCTGAAATATAATATAAGTAGACATCCTGTGCTTAATCTGGGCAGCCCTGTCTCCAAAATAAGGGAGAAGGGAGGATCTCAAAATGGGATTAGGGGGCTGGAGAGACAGCTCAGCAGTTAAGAGCACTGGCTCCTCTTATAGAGGACCTGGGTTCAATTCCCAGCACCCACATGGCAGCTAACAACTGTCCATAACTCCAGTTCCAGGGGATCCGACGCCCTTTTCTGACCTCTGTGGGCATTTCATGACACGGGTGCACTTACACACATGCAGGCAATACACATAAATAATACACATAAAATACACATAAAATAAAAATAATAAATAACAAAAGTAGGATTCGGTCATAAACAAAGGAAATTCCCCTAGTACCTCCAGAGAGCAGCTGTGCAGGGAGCCAAGACATTTTAGGGTCATTGTGAATATGAGTGAAAAGGGGAAGGGCCCTTAGATTTACTATTTGAAAATGAGAAGTGGAGCCGGGTGGTACACAATGGACTCTTAAGGCAAGAAGATCGGGAGTTCAAGGTCATCTTCTGCTACGTAGCGTATTCAAAGCTAGCCTGCGTTATGTAAGACCCTATCTCAAAAAAGTGTAAAGCTGTATAAGACGTTGCATTCCTTTAATCCCAACACTCAGGAGGCAGGAGTAGGCAGTTCTCTGTGAGTTTGAGGCCAGCCTAGTCTACATAGGGCGTTCAGTCTAGCCAGGGCTGCAGAGTGAGACCCTGTCTCAAAAAGATTAAATAAACCCAGGCATGGTAGCATTCACCTTTAATCCCAGTACTTGGGAGGCAGAGGCAGGCAGATCTCTGTGAGATGGAGGCCAGCCTGGTCTACGTAGTGAGTTTCAGGTGAGCTGTGACTACAGGGAGACTCTGTTTCAAAAGAAATTAAGTTCAAATTAAAAAAAATAATAGAAATGAGAGAATTCAACAACAGATGCATTATATATGTTCTATAATAAGCTCATAACATATGTGTGAATATATAAAATAAACACATGTATCTGTACTCACAAAAATGTATTACAAAAGTGTGTTGGGTTTTGATTTACCCCTAAAGATTGCTTGAAGGCTTTACACAAAATAAGGAAACCCAAGTGCCAGGTCCTGAGTGAAAGTGACTTTTGTCAGTCGGTCTGGCGCAAGAAGTGTGTTGGATGTGTGTTTTTAACTTATAAATTTGTACAGCGCTTGGTTTTTATTATTTTGCCCATCATGGATCTGGGTTTTTGGAGAACAGAAAGGAAAGCACTAACCTCTGAAATAAATACATTCCCCAGGCCTGTGGTATATGGAAGTTAGCTCTCCATTTATCACAGCCACTTTCCAAGCAGCCATAATACAAAATATCGTGGGCCGGAGAGAGGACAGGCACAGAACATCCCTGAGTCATTATTTATTTTGTCTGAGTGGTGATAAAAACCAGGTCATTCTCAATCAGAGAAACACAGACCTGGGTGTAGTGAAACATATGTTATGTTCCATTTATGTAACTTCTAGAAGCTGTGTTTGCCAAAGCAGAGGAGCAAAGGCAGAGAACTCCTCTGCTGAACTGAGCATTACAGCCCAGTTAATGCCTATAAACCAAAAAGAGAGAAATGTTTCAACATCGCAGCTTTTTTCTCCCCAGCTTCTCTGCATGAAATTCTCAAAGACCAGCACATGTCAGCACGCAGTTAAGTCCTAATCACAGCTCTGCAAAGGAGAAAGGGAAAAAAAAAAGCCTATAAAAATTGTGGGAAGAGCTGATGGATCACGAGTGACTGTGGATGTTATTATGAGGAAGCCTCAAAGAGCTTTAAAAAAAAAAAACCTCTTAATTAACAACATGGGCTGACAGCCTGCTGAAGACTGACTCCCAGCACCTAGGTGTCTGCTGCCAAAAGATCCTAAGAGGAGTGGGCAACTTGGAAGAACAATATACAGGCCCAGATGGTGCACATCTGGCCAAAAATTAGAAAGAGAAAGAAATCAACCTCTCAAATCCACAGACAGGTGTTGGGGCTTCCCAGGAGACCTGCTTATGAAGGGCAATCGGAGGGCTGTGAACTGATGGTTAGTTAAGGAACAACAAAGGTTCCAGAGGAAAGATGAGCTGGTGGTGTAGGTCGGCGAGAACCAACAGGTGGAAGAGCGGATGCCGCTGCCCACCTTCTCTTGATCACGTCCTCTGAAAAGACATTTAAATTTAGGTTATTGTAACCAAGACATCTTTAATAATGCACCAAACGGCAGGCACCAGGTTGAAATCAATTAGACTCCACTGCTAAATTACAACGGAGAAATTTACAGCAGAATGACTCGGGGGTCGGAACCACAGGTTATAGACACCCGCCAGACACAATTATATTAGGAACCAAATGGATATTGCCTCTTCGTTTACGAGGCAGAAAAGTCAGCACAATATGGAGTAATAATTCAAAAAATAAAATAAAATAAGGACGCCCATTTTCTGGCCAGGAAGGCTTCTGGGGGACCAAGAGCAGAAGGGGCGTGTCAGCAAGTGGGGCCACCACAGCCTCCCACGGGGACGTAGCCACACGGGCTGGGGGGGGGGGGCGCTGCGTCAGGGCCGCTCCAGCTCCTCCCCGGGTTCCGGACACGCGGGACCGTCTCCCCAGGGCCCAAGAGGGTATCACTCGAAAGTGTGGCTTTAAAGCCTCCCTTCCGAGTCCAGGGAACAGGGCTAGGGTGGCCCTCCTGGATGCCCGGGCCCAGCGTGCATGCACACGGCAGGGAGCACAGGCAAGGAGCACGAATGGGGAGCACGACCGGGGAGCACAAGAGGAGAGAACGAGAGGGGAGCACGGATGGGAAGCACAGGAGGGGAGTACAAGAGGGCAGCACCAGCAGGGAGCCCAGTGGCGAGCAAGAAGCAAGGAGATGAGGGGGGAGCACAGGTGGGGAGCACCGACAGGGAGTACGGGTGGGGAGCACAAGAGGGGAACAGGAGAGGGGAGCACTGGCAGAAAGCATGGGCAGGGAGCACAGATGGGGAGCACAAGCGGAGAGACCTGGAGGGGAAACCGGCGGGGAGCACCAGCGCAGAGCACGTGGGGAGCATCGATGGGGAGTATGAACAGGAGCATGAATGAGGACCACTAGCGCGGAGCACTAGCAAGGAACACGAATGGGGAGCACCCACGGAGAGCATGGGCGGGGAGCACCAGGGCGGAGCACCGACGGGGAGCTTGGGCGGGGAGCAAACGTACAGTCCCAGCAGCCTCAGGCCCCGCCCTGGCCAGCAGGGGCGCAGTGCGCAGGCGCGCTCCAGCGGGCTGCCGTGTGGCTCCAGGCCGCCAGGGGCCGCTGTGGTGCCGCGGGGCGCCGCGCTGCGGACGCCGAGGACCCTCCTGAGTACGGCCTCGCCGGTTTGGCGGGGTGAAAGGTTGCGAAGATGGCGACGGCCTTGAGCGAGGAGGAGCTGGACAATGAAGACTATTACTCGCTGCTGAACGTGCGCAGGGAGGTGAGGCCCGTGGCGGGGCAGCGGCGACGCGGAGGCCCGGCTCGACGGTTCGGGACGCTCGGACCCGCTGGCCTCGCCCCGCCCCCGCCCCGGAAGGCCGCG
>NW_008358859.1:1248583-1264284 GCF_000622305.1 Nannospalax galili | reverse complement strand
AGCTGCCAGCCCGGGCCCGGGGTCGGGCGGCTCCATCCCGGCCTGCGCGGCCCGAGCACGGCGGCCTCGAGCCCCGCACCCGCCCGAGGGCCCGGGGGGCCCGGGGGAGCCTCGGGAATGCGGTTCCCAGTCCCCCCCGCCCTGTAGGGCCACGCCCGGTGCAGCCACCTGGCCCGGCGGAGGAGCAGGGTCATCGGCCTGACCCCGCGGGCCGGCAAACTGGGTCTCGGACACCAAGGTCAAGGCCACCTGGAGCCTCCCAGGGCTCGATCCCAGCCCTCAAGGCCTCCTGAAAAGTTGGAGTCCGGACTCGGACTTATCGGCTGGTGCCCGCCCTCCTGGGTACCCCCCCGCCCCCCCCAGCTACTATCCAGAAATGGAGGCAGAGCCTCCCCAGACTCGAGTTAGGAAGAAGCGGTAGGCCCAGGAGGCAGTGGTGCCCCATGGGCTTGGGCATGCAGGCCAAGCGCGCTCACCCTGCTGCCTTCACCAGAATAAAAATGCCGTAGGAGAGCCTCGCCCTGTCAGGCACGCGTGCATTTCTCGTAGATTTTCATTCTTGAGGACTAGTCCGCGGTTGAGATCTGGTATGAAGGGCGGAAAGGTTTCCAAGGTCAAGTCTTAGGGAATGTCAGTCGTATCATATCTACGCTGCTGGGTCCGGACTCTGAGCCAGCCAGACAAGCCCTGGTCCTTTCGTTCAGATCTTCTAGTAGTGATGAAAACTAACCCAACTTTGATCAGTAAATGTAGACAACGCCTTGTTGAATGCTTATTTTGTGCAGGGCTCGTTGGATTGGCCTAACGGCCTTTTCTATGACAGTCCTAGATTTATAATTAAAGAAACCGGCGTTAGGGAGATGAAGGAATTCATCCAAAGTCACTCCACTAGAAAGTGTAAGAGCTGGAATTCACCCCTCAGCGTTCTGACTCATGAGACCCAGCTCTTGAACTGTTGCTGTGCTGCTGCCTCAGTTTACCAATCCGCAGAGTATGTGTCCTTGGGCACCTTAAGTACACATTTCTTAAAAGTATCAACCACTTCCTACAGAGCCATACCATACGATGTTTCAAGGACTTGTCATCTTGTGAGACCTGGATCAGTTCTGAATGTACAGCTAAACATGGCTCAGGCTTTACTTGTTTGGCCCATAGCCTCGTGCAGTTGAATGGAGCTATGCATTTTTTCCCAAAGTGGTAAAAGACACCAACCTTTCTCAGATCAGCCATTTTTTACACATCACTCCTAGTTTGGGTTATTAGTAATTGAGCAGGCAGTTACTGGACCTAGACAGCTGCAGGTGTTGAGAGATTTGAGATGTCTGGGATGTTAGGCCCTCTCGTTGTGACTGCACTGGGTAGGAGCCAGAGAAATACTTGGTGTTTTATTAAGACAGGGTCTCCCTGTAGCCCCAGCTGGCCTGGAACTCACTGTGTAGACCAGGCTGGCTTCAAACGCCCAAAGATCCACCTGCCTCTGCCTTCTAAGCGCTGAGATTAAAGGCATGCACCACCACGCCCAGCTGAAATACTTTTGTTTTTTGAAGGGAGTAAATACTTGCTTTTTAAAAATGCTTTGCTTCTGCCGTTGAGTGTAGGCATGTCTTACATGCCTGTAGGTGAGATCTTCATGAAACACTTCTCTGGTGCTGCTCTGTCAACAAATTCAGTATTAAGTGCCACCCATGTGGATGCTGACTTTCTTATCCCGGATTCTCTTAGAAGGAAAGCTCTGAAGATGATGCTGCTGGTGTTTATTTAGAGATACCCCCCCCCCCAGATTCAAACATGAAGTTAAAAATGACACGATTTAGTCGGAGAACAAAATTGAAGCAATCTCAGTCAGTTCTCACATGTATGCGGTCTCACATGTGTGCTGGAAGCATGACCTAGCACCTGCTTGGGCGTTTGCTGCCAGCCTCAGAGCTGTTTAAGCAGAGTTGGAAAGGAGCTCCTCTTCCCAACAGGACTTTGCAGCACCTTCTCTTAATGATTCAGAGTTGACGGTCCCGTGTTGTCGTCGTCGCCGCCCCGCCCCCCCCCCCCAGAACTCTGAAGTGGAAGCAGCCTCAGAGCGAGGGCGTGCTGTTTACAGTTCTCAAGCATTGAGCTGGGGGGTGAGGATAGCTCAGTTGGCAGAGTGCTGGGTTTGGGAACTACCACATAAACTGGCATAGACACACTTGGGAGGTGGAGGCATGAGGATAAGAAGTTCAAGGTCATCCTCGGCTACATAGTAAGTTTGAGGCCAGCCTGGGCTACATGAGACCATGTCCCCCAAAAAAGTAAATAATGAAAATTAGAGGCATAAAATAGGTGACTAAAGTAGTAAATGTCAGAAATCACTTAAGAATCTCCCTTTAGGGTTTTAAACTATACAATTTCTCCCTGAATTTCAGCTCCAGGCGGTGAACAAGGCAGCTAGCCAGCCAGGACCCCCAAATTCTGCCATAAACAGTACTCTGATCCTTAGTGATTACTTTCTCTAGTGTCCCAGAGCTCCTGTTGACAGTGGAGCCCTCATCATCCTGTTTCACATAAGAGAGGAATTTATCATTAACAGGGCATGCCCAAACCTGGTTGGTGGTGTGCGTTCATGGTGTTGGATGCATAATCAGGACCCTAAAATCTAACTCATCTGAGATTTCTGGGATTTTCCAAACTTTATTTGGAGAAAGGATTACCAATTACATTGGTAATATTACTATTCAGTGTAAATACAGCAAATAGGTATAAATTTCATGATCCTTAAGCTTCTATTAGGATTCTTATTTGATGTAACTTAAACCTAACTTATTCCTAAAGAATATAGTCCGATTTTTTTCTCTATCAATATCATATCACCTTGTAATGAATTTCATTCTAGCCAGGCGTGGTGGCCCACCTGTAAACATGGCATTCTGAAGCAGCAGGAATGTCATGAGTTCAAGAGCAGCCTGGGCCATTTAGTAACAAGCCAGTCAGGGCTACCCAATAAGACCCTGTGTCAGACAAACAGAAAGCTTCTCTACTCCTAGTCAGTGTGGCCTGAGTAGCCAGTCTCTCTTTCAAGTTAAAAAGAAGTTCTTTTTATATGTACTTATTGTGTGTGTAAGTGAGGTCAGAGGACAGCTTGCAGGAGTCCTCTCCTACCTTGTAGGTTCCAGGATTGGCCTCAAGTCTGTCAGGCAACTTAAGAGCCAGGCATGTTGGTTCACACCTTTAATCTTGGCACTTGGGGGGCACAGGTAGATGGGTCTCTGTGAGATTGAGGCCAGCCTGGTCTACATGGAGAGTTCCAGGGCTACAGGGAGATCCTGTCTCAGAACAAACCACATAGTTAAGTAAAAATAAAGCTATTAAAAACTTTTTTCCCTTGAAACCTGTATGCAATAAAGGTCAGTGTTTTGGGTTCTTCATCCCTCTAGAACAGCCAAGAAACTAGGAAGTCCAGAGCAATCATCTACCAGCAGGAAGCCCCCCTCATCCCTGAATCTGCCTCTGCCTGGTACAGTGCATGGTTCTTTGTGGTTTTGGTGAAGTAGGTTCCCTGGAAGCAAGACATGGCCACGGGGTGAGACTAAGCATTTGAATTTGGACAGTGGGGAGAAAGAAAGGGCTGCAGCGGCAGAGAAAGGTCTCCTGGTCACCCTGCATCCCACAAAGAGAGAGGCTGCAGGCACACATGCTCCCAGGACATCTTAGGGGTCTGCAGACGTTGAGATGTAGAAGAGTCACTCAAGCAAGGTGCACACTGAAGTCCCTGGGGGTTGGTGGCCATATGTAGTCACTATCTGTCTAACCTGAGCTAGCATCAGTTACTACTTCCTTCGTCTTCATGAGGAGAGTGAAGACGAGTCTGAGTTGGGGTCTTTGGAGTAGCCTGTCTGCAGATACTATGTTCGGATTGTGATGATTATAATGCTGATCCTGGCTAAGTGCCTGCATTGGGCATGCAGGGTTAGGCCTGCTGTCCACAACCAGAGTGATCCAAAGGCTGTACTGTCTAGGGTGGCCTGCAAGCCACAAGACTGAGAAGCCAGAATTGTAGCCCAAGCTGCTTGCCGCTTTCCTGACCTTGAGCAAGCCTCCAACCTGTCAGGTGCTTACAGCAGAGCGGAGACAGCGGTGTGATACTGTGGAGTCAGGGAATGGAGGGATGAGGGGGCGTGGGTGCTGCAGCCTCTCGTCCTGTTTATTCTGCTGCAGTTGGTCCTTCTGCTTGACCCTGCCTGCTGGTGCCGGTGCTAGTGGCGGTTTTGATCCGCTACATTTTTTTATTGTATGGCGCACATGTGGAGGTCAAAGGACAGCTTGTGGGAATCAGTTCTCCTATCACTTGGGTTCTGGGGATTGAGTTCAGGTCATCAGGCCAGGCTTGGCAGTAAGTGCCTTTACCTGCTGAGCCACCTTACCGGCCCACTCTTATGTTCTAACAAGGTGATATAGTAAGCACTTAACTGTCAACTAGCATGACATTTGTTACATGTGGCCATGTGGGTAGGATGTATGTAAAGTGCTTGATATAGATATATCCACTGAATAGTTATTAGATTTGGGGACATGTAAGGTTTTGCTTTTCTTTTTTATTTTTGTTGTTTGTTTGAGACAGAGTCTCTTCCCCCAGCTAGCCTGGAACTTGCTAAGTAGACCAGGCTGGCCTCAAATTCACAGAGATCCGCCCATCTCTGCCTCCTGATTGCTGGGATCAGAGGCTCGTCCCACCATGCTCAGCTTGACTATTCTCTGAAAGGAACTGCTCTTTTGGATACTGCTCAGGGTGGGGACTTTCCTGAGCGTTGACCCTCAGCATGAAGTAAGGTGCAGGCTGAAGGACAAACTAGAGGTGACGTCCCACCAAAAAGAGGGGACCAGAGACTGAAGAGACAGGCAGGAAGGAGGCAGGGAGCATAGGGTGCATGGGTGACCAGAGACTTCAGAGAGGCCACCTGTGGAGTGGGGACAGAGCCCTGGAGAATGCTCAGTCAGGTTCAATGTCATCTCAATGTAGTTAGCAAGTAACACAAAATTAAACTTAAAAATGTGTTTTGTTAATGAACTGAGAGCCTGTTTTCTCCTCCTTGCTTTAAGCATTTCAGTGATCGCATCTTGAAACCTTGTGCTCTGGTTTTGCGTTATCTAGCCAAGCACTTCATTGTCTCAGAGATTTCACCTTACAGCTTTGTATGTTCTGTGAATTTAGTAATAAAACAACAGAAGAGAATCTGGGGCCTCCAAACAGTGTTTTTGCTTAGCTATGGCCTTGAGTGTGTTCACCTTTATTTATTTTACCTGTTTTAGTCATGCTTAACCTTATTCAAATAAGGATTTAAGGTGCTAACAGGTTAATAAATAGTGCACGTTTTAGACAACACTGTCACCTCCTTGCCACTGTAAGGGTTCCCCTTGGCAGAGAGCCACCCTTGGGAGGGCAGCAGGTGGGTAGATGTCCTGTTGCTCCTGGACTGTGGGGACCACCTCTACATGTTGGGAGTGTGCGGTGTGGCCTCCCCAGTGGGCAACCACCAGAGAATTCTCCCACAGAAAAATGCCGAGCCGGGAGAGGTGGACTACAGGAAGTCAGCAGGAGTGGGCAGGCTGGAACAGATGCACATGGAGGGGAGAGGAGGTCAGGCTGTTGGGGAAAATAAGCCAGATTCTTAATGGGGAGATAGGATCTGAACCATCCATTTTGATGGCACTCAGAAGTTCAGAGGAGATCTGCAGCCTCTTTCAAAAGACTGTGCCCTTTTTATTTTCTGCAGTGTCTCAAGGGCAGGGATGAGCATGTGGGCAGGACGGGAAGAGCCATGGTAGGAGGATGTCCCTGTGTCCTTGGGCTGGCCTCTGAAAGGGCACTGGGATCCCGCCCTTGGCCCACTTGTGCTCAGCAGAGGTCTGTCCTAGAGGACGGGATCCCTCTGTCCCGTTGACTCTAACTAAAGGTCATGTGTGTCCTGCCCTTTTTTTTTTTTTTTCATTTTCTTCAGTTCTGGGTATTGAACTCAAACATCTCACTTACTAGGCAAGCACTCTCCAAGTGAACTACACCCCAGGCCCTCTTCTTTTTTAAATTTTTAGACAGGGTCTTAGTGAGTTCCCCCAGCTGGCCTTGAACTTCTCTGTAGTTAAGCAAGCTTCTGCCTCAGCTCCAGAGTAGCTGTGGTCTCAGGCTTGTGCTGGTCCGGCTCATTTTATGTTGTTGTTGTTGTTGTTTGGAATTTTGTCGTTACCTGATCCTGTTTTTAGGATCTGTATTGCCATCATGAAGGTACCGTGTTGCGTGACATTGGTGTTTTTCCTTAACTCTGTGTTGTCAGTCATCAAGACGCCTGTCTGCTGAGGCTCCCACACTGTCTTCTCGCCCCTCTTCTCACTTGTGGTCTGACTGTTTCTCTCCTAAGCTTTGTGTTTCCTATACAAAAGTCCTAAAAGGACTCCCAAGTCTGCTGGAGGACGCAGACCTCAAAGTCAGGTGAGACGTGTGCCCACCTGACAGCTGACCACATTGATGGAGCTCAGAGCCTAGAGAAGGATGGTTGAAATGCTGTGGCCTAGCATCATGAATGTTGAGCCCCTCTGAGCCTTTGCTGGTTTGGGCTTGAAATGACTACAGCTTGTAACAGAGCCTCTGAGGTGGGCATCAGAGCTAGCTGTAACAAGGACAGCCAGGGATGAGGGTCAAGCTTGCCATAAGGGAGCCTCCTCAGGGTGCGCTGTCCAAGCATGTTTCTTCATCCTTAAAGTCAGACAGCTTTACTGTCCACGAGGCAGTGGAGTGAAAAGTGAGAATGTGTGCCAGAGCCTCCTGCAGAAACAGATGTTTTGTGCTACAAAGACCAGTCTGTGCTCGTTAGTGTGATGGGCATGCGCTTTAGTTAGTGAGGAGCTGAGTGCGTGCCACACTCTTGTAATCCCAGCACTATGGTGGTAGAGGAAGAACAGGAGGAGTTCAAGGCCAATCTGAGCTGTAAAGAGAGACCCTGGCTGGGTATGGTGTTCACCTGTGATCTCAACACTCCAGAGTCAGAGGCAGGAGGATTGCTGTAAGTTTAACACCAGCGTGGTCTATACAGCAAGACGTTGTAAAAAGAGAGGACAGGCTGGGCATGGTGGTGCATGCCTTTAATCCCAGCAGAGGCAGGCGGATCTCTGAGTTCAAGGCCAGCCTCGTTTACGTAGTGAGTTCCAGGCCACCTGGGGCTACAGGGAGACTAGGTCTCAAAAAGACAGAAAAAAGGAAGGACAGAGGGAGAGAGACTGACTGTCTCAAGGGAGGCAGGTGCTACAGTTGGGTCTTGTGGATGAGTCCTTGATCTGGTCCTTCTCTCTAGATTTCCCTTCGTTTTCTTGAACAAAAATTTGTTGTGCCAAGCCACACATTATTAATTTCTAGCCAGCTTCCTGGTCAACTTCCTCTGCATCTTAGGCCACTTCATGATCTTTTCGCTTATTTTTATGGTACTGGGGATTTCACCCAGGGCTTTGTGTGCTAAGTGAGTGTCTCACAGCCCAGCTGTATCCTGCCCTCTTCTTACTCTTTATTTTGAGACAGGGACTCATTAAGTTGCCTAGGCAGGCCTTGAACTTGGCAGTTCACCTACCTTAGCTCCCAGAGCACCTGGATTATAGGCCTGGACCTTTGATCTTTTTCCTCTTCAGTAATTCTATTTATTTTTATTTGTTGTTTTGTTGTTGTTGTTTTAGAGAAAGGATCTCCCTGTAGCCTCAGCTGGCCTGGAAATTGCTATGTGGACCAGGCTGGCCTCAATCTCACAGAAATCTTCCTGCCTCTGCCTCCTGAGTGTTGGGATCAAAGGCGTGCACCACTACACATGACTCATCCTCAGCAGTTTTTGTTTGTAAAATGAGGATTCTAAAACCTACCTCCATGATGCGGTCAGGCTTCAGTAAGCGGAAATGTGGGTGAGATAGAGGCCTTGTTGGCTGTAGGTCTGCAGTGCATTGTGGTGCCTTTGACAACCTTGGACTCTCCACTCGTACGGCTCGCAGTCCTTGCTCATCTTGCCAGCACCTCATGCTCCGTTCTTCCCTGGGTCCATCCTCATCTCCTTGAGTCTGTTTTAATCTGCATCAGGCAAGCCTCTCTCTCTCTCTGCCTTCTGGACATTGTGCCTAGGTGTTAAGTCCACCTTTCCTCCCAGGTCTGTGTTGCTTGTTACGCTTGCTCTAAGACACATACCCAAGCCCCTAACCAGGAATGCTCCAATTCCTCTTTTTAGCACTCAGTAGTTGTGCCCTTGTGTGGGTCCACAGATCCAGGAGTGCCTTCAGGACAGCTGATAGCGGTCCTTCAGCTTAAGCTCTGCCCTGAATTCCTCTTGTTTCCTCCAGGTCTGTCTCCTTTGGCTTTTGTCTGTTTTCACAACTCATCACATTACTATTAACAAACAGTGCTGGGTGTGTTGTAGGTGCCAGGCCTGTTACATACAGCTCTGCTACAGAGCTGTGGAGCCGTACCCCACCCTGGTGCTTTTGTTTTATATCCAGAAATCATTTGATCTCCATTTCATTTTAAAATATACTGTTTCATACAGAAAAACTCTTTTTTTTTTTTTTTTTTTTTTTTTTTTTTTTGAGACTGGACCTGTGTAGACCAAGTTAGCCTTGAACTCCCAGTCCTCCTGCCTCTACCCCTCAAGTGCTGGAGTTACAGGTGTGAGCCACCACATCTAGCCAATGGCTTCCTCTTATTTTCCAAGTAAAAGTCAGACCTGGGCTTTTTTTTTGTTAATTTGTGTGTGTGTGTACCATGGGACATGTATGTGTACAGGTCAGAGGACAGCTTGAGAGCTTGAGGGAATCAGTTCTGAGTCCTGTCCGTTCTCTCCCCCACCATATGGGTTCCAGAGATTGGACTCAGGTTGTCAGGCTTGGCAGCAAGTGTTCCCACCCACTGAGCCATCTCACCAGACTCTGGGTCTCCTTGTAGCCCCAGCTGGCCTAGACCTCACAGAGATCCATCTCCTCTGCCTCCCCAGCAGTGGGATAAAAGGCGTGCACTGCCACACCCTTCCCCAGCTCCATTTTTAGTCAACTATAAATCAGATGTTTGATGGTCCCTTTCTTCTTTGTATACCTTCTTCCACTGCAAGAAGTTCTGTGTGCTCAGTGGCTGCAGCTGGTGTGCCCTGCTTAGTGCTGGGCAGTAAGACCACGTGTGAGAGTTCCATATCCTAATTTGTCGAAATGTGCTCTGTGATGTTCCTGAAGTGACACGCTCACCCTAACAACACATTTCTGGACCGTGTCCCTCTGGCGAAGCAGTGTGTTGTATTTAACAAATGCTTCCTAAGCGGGTGAGCAGATGGCTAGCTGCCCGAGTGAGCTTCCTCTTCTTAGACTTTGGCCCTGACCAGTGTGCTTAAGTGTCCCGTCTTCCTGCCCACCACGGCTTGCTTCCTCGGGTCTGTTTTTCCTGTGGTAAGCCTCAACCTTTCTCAAGAACCTAACTCAAATTAGTGCCCACTTCTGTGTTCCTGGTTAATCCATCTGTGCGTGGCTCTTAAGAGGGAATCCACATCCAGTTTGCTGGCTCCTGCGGGCAGGGACCATATTGTTTCTTCGTTGTTTTGGGTGGTGCCTAGAGCCCAGTCAACCTGCTAGTGGAAGCCCTACACATCTGCTGGCCCCTACCCGCCTGTCTAGGTGCATTTATTTTGCGTGTTTATGTATATGGCATGAGTGCACATGTGTATGGGTGTGTCGGGCATCTCTGTTTACTGAGGCAGGGTCTCTCCTTGAACCCAGATATTGCCCCAGGGATCTTCTCCCTCTGTCTTCCAAGCACTGACTTTACACAGTCCACCACACCTACCTAGCAATTTATAGAGGTGCTGGGATTGGAACCCTGGTTCTCATGCTTGTGGGTCAGGCACTTCATCCACTGCGCCATCTCCCAAGGCCTCAATACTCATGTTCCTGAGGAGTGAGTGGCAGTTTTAGCAGTCAAACTCGTTGCTAGAAGAAATTTCTTCATCTTCAGTTTGATGAATCTAAGTTTTCACTTACAAAAATCATCTGAAGTCAAACACAAGAAGAAAACAACAAATTTGAACACACGTTGATGCTCCAACATTGTAGTACTATGGTCTGCGAGCCTGGGCATCTCAGGGCTGGCCTGGGCTCTAGAAGAAACGTGCTTTCCCACTGGCTGTCCTCCCCTGGCTGGCAGGTGCCCTTGTCTTCCTCTGAGGTCTCCTTACTGCAGGGGAAGGTTGCCTGTCTCATCTTTTGCACTAGCACTAGTGATGATGTTTGTAAAAAGACAATGTTTCAATAGACAGACATTTGTGCAGCTGTTTCTCCAGTCAGCCAAGCAGAGCTGCATCTGCATTGTGTGGAGGCAGGTCCCTCACTGTTCGCCCGTCCATCCTTACAGGCTCCTCACGGATCCCAGGCAGGTGAGCTGGGCCATCTGTACTGTGCTTGGCCTTATGGGGTGGCTCTACATAACTGGTTGGGGTGTGCTACTAGTTGCAGATAAGTCCCTCCCACAAGAACTTATTTCCAGCCAGGGGTGTGGTAGCACATACCTTTAGTCCCAGCACTTGGAAGGCAGAGACAGGCAGATCTCTGTGAGTTTGAGGCCAGCCTGGGCAGCAGAGTAAGATCCTGCCTCAAAGACAAAACTAAACAGGGCAGGAGAGATGGCTCAGTAGATAAAAACATGGGGCTGCTCTTGCAGAAGATCCTGATTCTAGTCCCAATATCTACATGGCAGCTAACAACCACCTGTAGCTCCAGTTTCAGTGGATCCAATGCCCTCTTTGGGTCTCTGCAGGTATTGTATGCATTTGGTGCACTTACATGCAGGCAAAACGCTCAGACACATAAAATAAAAATAAGTAATAAAAAATTTTTTTTGTAGTGGTGCACGCATTTAATCCCAGCACTCAGGAAGCAGAGGTAGGCGGTCTCTGTGAGTTCAAGGCCAGCTGGGGCTATAGGGAGATCCTGTCTCAAAAATTCATGTTTCCTGGCTGGAGAGATGCCTCAGCAGTTAAGAGCACTGACAGTTTTTGCAGAGAATCCGGGTTTGAGTCCCAGGATCCACATGGCAGCTAACAACCATTCATAACTAGTTCCAGGGAATCTGACGACCTCTTCTGACCTCTGGGCATTGCCTGACATGGGTGCACTTACACAAATGCAGGCAGTGTACTCACATTAAAAATAATAAAATAGCCAGGCATGGTGGCACACGCCTTTCATTCCAGCACTTGGGAGGCAGAGGCAGGCTGATCTCTGTGAGTTCAAGGCCAGCCTGGTCTACATAGTGAGTTCCAAGACAGCTGGGGCTACAGGGAGACCCTGTCTCAAAAAGACAGAAAAAAAGGAAGAGGGGAATCCTTTGCCATGTCCACCTGCAGGCTTGCTTTTCAGCACCTGATGAGCATGTGGCTTAGTCTTGGTATAACCAGTATCTGCTAAATGGCACAGATGAAATGTGGCCCCTGCCTCTCTGTCAAACAGCTCTTACTCAGCACAAAGCATCCAGACTGGCTTGGCATTCATTAACTCCAAAATCTGCTTCTTTAAAGTACATGCACACCAAGTAGCATTTTCCAAAGTACAGATTTGTACTAGCTTGAGTTAGGGACATGAGCATGGCGGGTGTGAGCCTGGATTGTGAGCTCCATGCAGCAAATATCATTGGCCCTTTGCTTGCCTGGCACATGATAGGACCACACTGCCTAGTGTCTGTTTGGTGGCATGAGGCCGTGTCACTAGCTCCAGTCACCAAGAATAGAGGTGGGCCTGTTAGCTACAACCTCGGGTTTCTTCCACCACTGTGACCCTGAGAACCTCATGGTCTTCTGCCTGGGAAATGGACAATGGTCCAAAAGGTGGCTGTCCTGCCAGCCGGAGTGAGGATAACCAGCAGAGCGCGGCTGGATGGCTTAGGCAAGCAAGTATGCTGAGATCAGTTTTGGGCTTTACTAAGCATGACATCACAGCAGAAATCATGAGGCAGTCGACAGGTTTGATTCTGTAAAACTAAGGAGCAGAGGCAGGCAGAGCTCTGTGAGATCAAGGCCAGCCTGGTCTACATTGCAAGTTCCAGGCCATCTGGAGCTATAGGAAGACCAGTGGAAACCATAGAACTGGGAAGCCTAGGACTGGTGAGGTGGTTCAGTGGGTAAAGACACTGCCATGCCTGATAACCTAAGTTCAGTGCCTCCTCCCTCCAGGACCTACATGGGGGAGAGCCAACTCAGGAAAATTGTTCTCTGACCCACATATGCACTCTGTGGCATGTTTACATGCATATCTCTGCATGCATTGTACATAAAATAGATAAGTATAATAAAAATTTTAAAGGGGGGGAACCTAAGTCGGGCCTGGTGTATAGACCAAGTACTTGAGGGACTGAGGCAGGAGGATTATGATGAGTTTGAGGTCAGCCTGGGCCTGTATAGTGAGACCCCGTCTCAAAGAAAAGGAGGGGAGAGATCTAAAATACAAATAAATATGCAGAAAATGTTCGCTCTCTCTTTAAAATAGTCTAAGTTAAAGCAAAGAACTTTTGGTTATTTGGTAAAAATACTGAGTGGCGCTGAGAGCTTGCCCACCAAGAGACAAGAGCTGTGTTTTCTGGGTGGAGAAGTTGAACCAGATGTCCTTAGAGTCCACAGGGAGGCGAGAGTAGGTCATGCAGAGGCAGGAGTGGAGCATCCAACCAAAATGTGACTAAGTGACTTCACACAGATGGGGACACAGCTGTTGTTCTCTGGGCTCTTCTCTAAAGAAGCTAGCAGGAAAGGCCTCCGAATGGACCTTGCTGCTCATGGGTGGCAAGGCCTGTTCAGGGCACAGAGCTCAGATGGTTTATCAGTCGCCCCCCCCACCCCCCCAGAACTCTGCGCACACTGCTTTAGATCTGCCTGACAAACTTGATGCAGGTTTCCTGTGTCACCTTCTCAGAAACCTCTCCTGATTGCCACCTCCTTTCTGTATCTAGTGCCTCTTCTTGGCTTTCATTCTTATTTTGATGGGGCTTAACCTCCAAGTCCCCTTTATGAAAGCAGGTTGGGAGGAACCATTTCTGACTTGGAGTCGCTGGCCGATTGCAGCATTCTAGGTTCCAAATCTGTCACAGCCAGTGCTCGTTTTCCCGCTCGTTTTGCTGGTGTCCATTCTCAGAAATGCGAGGTTCTGTCCTGTGGCATTTGCTGGTGATGTCTAAGGATCAGTGATGCTGCACATCTCTTCATGGACCATTGGCACATCTGTATCTTTGGGAAGATGTCTGTTCAAAGCCATTTTAAATGGGTTTTTGTTGTTAGCTTGTAAGAATTTTCTGTGCCAGATACTAATTTCCTGTCAGATACGTGAATTGCAGATATTTTCTCCCAGTCCATGGGTTGTATTTTGTTGTGTCAATTAGTGTCTTTTGTTACACAGATGTTTTTGGTTTTTTATCCATTCTAATTTGTCTTTTATTTTTGTTTGTTTATTTCCTGTGTCCTTGGTATTGTATGTAAGAAGTCATGGTCAGATCCAGTGCCATGAAGTTCTGTCCTTGTTTTCTTTGAAGCATTGATAGTTTAGCTCTTATGTTTAGGTCTTTGACCCTAGATTAGTCAGGGTTCTCCAAAGAAACAGAACCAGTAGAATGAATATATATGTATAGAGATTTATCAGCTTAGCTCACAGGATAGAGTCCGAGTAGTCCAGCAATGGCTGCACCACACTGGAGAGGCTGAGAATCCGTAGTCGCTCAGTCCACGAGGCTGGATGTCTCAGTAGTCCCAATCTGGCACTGAAGGTCTAACAAATTCCAAAAGATCAGCTAGTCTTCAGTCTGCAGCAGCAAGACGAACTCACCAGCAAGAGAGAAGGCAAGCAGCAAGAAGCCCGGCGTTCTCCTCTGCCATGGCCTTTTATAAACAGGCTGCCATCAGAAGGTAACACCCACATTTAGGGTGTGTCTTCCAGCTTCAGATGATCCAGTCAAGAAGATCTCTCTCATTTCAGTTAATCCCAGATCCAGTCAACCCAGGATTAGCCATCACAGACCCTTTTTGAACTTGTTTTGTGCGTGTTGCTAGGTAAGGTTATGGTTGGTTGGTAGTTGCCATGTGGGTGCTGGGAACCAGATGTGGGTTCTTTGCAAGAGCAGCCAGTGCTCTTAACCACTGAGCCTGTCTCTACCTGGGCTTTTTGATCGCATAGCTGGATATGCAAAGACTCATTTCTGGAATCAGCCCCGCTGGCCCACATCTGTCCTTGTGCCTTGCACTCGCATTTTGACTTTGAGCCGGATTGAGCTGCATCTGGAGATTGCTTGGAGTCGTGTTAGCCTTTTAACTGTACTGTCTCTGCGAGCAGGGCGCCTTTCCACTCACCAGCGTTTTCTTTTTCAGACTCTGCAAGTGGTTTTTGTGAGTTGGTCTTGTGTGGCCTGCTCTTCTACTAGATTTGTTTTTTACTTGCAGCAGGTTGTATGTTGGTGTGTGTGCATGCTCATGCACTGTGCACATGTAAGAATATAGGTCATTTGACTTCTTTCTAGATGGGTGCCTATATTTCTTTTTCTTCGTGACTGCTCTGGTTGGAATCTCCAGGACTGTGCTGACTAGAAGTAGCAAAAGCTACGTCCTTGCCTTGTTCTTGGCCTTAGAGGAAAAGCTTCCAGTCCTTCATCATTAAACATGACAGGCACCGTGGCTTTGCCACGTGTGCAGAAGCTGTGTTGACATGATCCCCTTTGATTCCTGGATTATTAGTGTTTATTATGAGCAAGGGCCAGATTTTCCCAGGTGCTGTTTCTTCTCCTTTTTGCTGTTTTCTCTTGCTCTGTTAATGTGGTATGTTACCTTGACTTTTTCCATATGTTAAACTATCCCTGCATCCGAGAACAGTCCCACTTAGTCCTGGGATCGAGTTCTCTCATTGTGCTGATAGGTTTTATTTGCTAGTATTTTCCTTTTTAAATTTTTTTTACGTTTTGTTTGTTTTGTGTGCACATGTGGGGGGTGCATTGTATATGTATGTGCAGGGACACATGGTTGCTATGGTTTGTGCATGTGGAAGTCAGAGGCAGTTTTCTCGTACTACCATGTGGGTCCCAGGGATCAAACCTCCAGCATTGGCTCTCTTCACCTTCATGTGGGTTCTGGGCTTTGAACTTGGTCCTCAAGCTTGCCCTGCCAGTGCTTGTGCTCAGTGCTGCTGAGCGCTGCAGCTACCCGCTGCCCCCCCCCCAGCAGGCTTGCCTCTGGAGAGAGCCCTGCATCTGGAATGCCAGCCTTACAGAATGAGGTTGGAGGTAGTCTTTCTTGTGTCTTCAATTTTTAGAAAATCTTGAGAAAATTAGTATTTGTTCTTTTTAAATGTTTGGTGGAATTGCTAGTAAAGCCATCAGGCAAGTGTTTTTTCTTGGTTTCAAGGTTTTTCTGTTTTTGGTCTTTGAGACAGGGTCTCTCTTTGTAAACCAGGTTGGCCTAGGACTCACTATGTAGCCCAGGCTGACCTCCAATTCACAGCATCATTCCTACTTGGGAATTGGCATGACTCTTGGGAAGTTTTGATTGCTGACCCTAGGCCTATTCAGATTTTCTGTTTATGACTTTTTCTTAAGTTTTTCGTTGGGGGGGGGTTCTTTTTGAGACAGGATCTCCCTGTAGCCCCAGCTGGCTTGGAACTCACTGTGTAGACCAGACTGGCCTTGAATTCACAGAGATCTGCCTGCCTCT
>NW_008358859.1:1190830-1248243 GCF_000622305.1 Nannospalax galili | reverse complement strand
TGTATTAAGGCCTATTATTTAATGTTAGTGTCCTGAGCCTGGCGTGGTGGTGCACACCTTTAATCCCAGTACTTAGGAGGCAAAGGCAGGCAGATCTCTGTGAGTTCGAGGCCAGCCCAACCTGGTCTACATAGTGAGTTCCAGGTCAGCTGGAGCTACAGAGAGACCCTGTCTTTAAAAAAAAAAAAAAAAAAAAAAAATTAGGAATAAATGTGCAGCTTTTGATGTCATTGAGAATGATCCCTCATTACAGTTTGAAATGATACCGGTAGTTTAATGGTAGTGAAGGAGGTTATCATTTCTGAAATATCGAGCCAGTGACCTTAGCTATTCAGTTGTGATTAAAGGCCCAATCTAACCTTTTATTGAATGTGATATTTATTAAAAATGAAGCTCCTCATTTCCATTACTTAATCAATAGCACACTAAGCCATGTGTTAATATGATTAAAGGAGGCATTGTACTAGATGCTCTGCTCCCCTGTTGTCATGTTTAATTCTAATAACCAGGAAGTAGCTTTCTCACCTAGATACAGTCAGATCCATTTAATACTATGCTTATAACCTTTATGAGACATAGGAAAGAACATTGAAAATTCACAGCACTGTGGAGGCCAAGGTAAGAGGATCCGTATGAGCTTGAGGCCAGCTTGGGCTGTGTGGTGAGATGGCCTCAAAAAAGCAAAGGGTGCTGGTGTGATGGCTCAAGTAAAGGCACTTGCTGTGCAATCCTGGAACCTGAGTGTGGGCCCCAAAACTCTCATAAGGGTGGAAAGGGAGAACTGTCTCCATTAAGTTGTCCTCTGACCTCCACATGTGCTCCATAGCACACATGTACCCCTCATGATATGTAAACACACATTGTACACAATAATAAGTAATTTTTTTTAAATAGATAAGGGAGTTATTGGAGAGATGGCTGCATGGTTAAGAGCACTGGCTGCTCTCGCAAAGGACCCAGGTTCAGTTCCCAGCACCCACACGGCAGCTAACAAGTGTCTGTAACTCCAGTTTCAGGGGCTCTCATGCCCTCTTTGCCTCCATGGGCACTGCATGCGTATGGTGCACTTAGGAAAATGCTTGTACATATAAAATAAAATAAACAAATATAAATAAGTAGGTAAGTAAGTGGGCTAAAGAGGTGGCTCGCTGGTTGAGCACCTGCTGCTCTTTCAGGGACCCGGAGTTGGTTCCCAGCACCCACATTGTGCAACCGGCCTCCCCAGGCATGCACACATACAATAACAAAAATAAAATCTTCAAGTAAGTAAATGAGCAAGCAAACAGAATTTCAGGATGAATATAATGGCTGCTTCTGAAAGAACAGCTGCTTTAAATTTTGTGTGTTTACTATTGTGTTTCAGATACCAGGGTTTAGTACAGGTGACGTGTTAGGAAGTACAGAAGAAATGCAGGCCATCATGGTGTTGGCAGGGAAAGGGCCTGTGACTGAAGGAGAGAGAAAATGCAGGTGGGAATGGAGACCCCTCCCTCTCCCTGCAGCCCTGTCTGTAGTGAAGTAGAAACAGTGCCTGACTCCTAGGCACACAGCTCACTAAATGTCATACAGGTCCCCTTCCAAAGTGAGGGTCCTGTTAGCCCGGCACCTGGGCAGTGCCCTGTCTGATGTCCCAGGTGCACAGCTCTTGCTGCTGCCAGAGGGACATGGGAGCTGAACTGTGGTGACAGTAGCTGCTTTCCTGTGAATAAGCTGTAGTCTGCCTCACCATCACTAAGGGACAGTCTCATCGCCAACCTTCAGGGGAGGAAACAAAAGGTTTCCTTACCCTTTGAAAGTTTTTGCCACATTGGATGCCATATGAAGAAGCCCTTGTAATCCCGACGCATTTCATTCTTGCACTGTCCCTGAAAGGGGTATTATCCCTTTCAGAGGAAAGTGCTAAAGGTCAGAAAGCTCACTTGCCCAGCATCGCAAAACTTTGAAGTGACATATCCATGTCCAGGTACAGGCCATTTGACTCAAGCCTGTGTTCCCAACCACTGGAATGGAATGTCAGCAGAGAGCCACCCAGTAAATCACACTGGACCAGATGGGGAGGGAAGAGAGGCAGTCAGCTAAAAATTGCTTACTAGCGCCATCCCCAGAGGCTGCCCCAAAGAGAAGATGGAAGGGAGATTAGCAGTAAGAGGCAGAAGTCCACCTCATTCTTGGGGGCTGAGGGATGCTCGGGCTTGAGAGCCTTGACCTCTTCTGAAGGAGCAGTTAATGGGAACCTTCAGGAAGCCTCTGATTTACAGTAGCTGTAGACAGCTGCTCTGCTGTCCACAGGCAGCCGGGCTCTGCGGCTGGCCTAGCTGCGGTGTTTCTGAGCAAGTCATCGTGCTCTCAAATGAGCCCCCAACCCGTGGTCGGATCAGGAGCAGCCTGGCGGGGAGCAGGAGACTATGACCACAAGGCCCTGTGTCCTGCATCTGCTGCATGCCTTCCTGTCCTGCTTGCTTATCTCCCTCTGGGGATGCCCCAGAACGCTCTGCCAAGCTTGCCAGACTCCCTGCATTTTCAGTATCTAAGAAACAGAGCACTAGTAAATGTCATGCCAGAGGCTATTACTAAAGCCTAGTAGTAGGCTTTAGTAATACTTCTCTGTGGGTGAGAGAAAACACTTAGTCCCAGAACTGAAAGATTTTTGACACCTTGTAAAGAAAGGTCACATGTCCCCCTTTATGCCCTTCCACCCCTGCGCTCACTGTGGGCCCTTGGTGGCCCATCTGCACCCAGAAAACTGATCTCTCAGTCCCCTCTAGTGTATTGTCCATGACCTACCCCATGCTTCACTTGTCAAATGGGGGTGGGTGCCCCTTCAGTATCACCTCTGATAGACGCAATGGTCTCAGACGCTGACACTAGATCTTCATGTAGACAGACCAGCAGCCAACCAGCTGAACTGGACAGTGTTCCTGGGGCCATGGAAGGGCTCTGGGCCCATGGGACTCTCGGTGGCCACCTTCCTATGCGTCTCTGTTCCCAGGCCTGGGCCTGTGGAAGCATTCTGCAGCGTGGCTGCCCTTTATAACCTCCTGCTTACGGCCAACTCGCTTGGTGAGGTGTGTTTCCACTTTTAGAATTAGAGGTTGAGTTAGAGGTGATTTTGTCTTTGGTTTGTAAGAATTAATGTGTATTAAGCCTTCTTGGTTAAAAACAGTCAGTGGATGTCACATACCTTTCCCTCCTTCCGTACTCTCTGGCGGGGTTCAGCTCAGCTAACGGGTTCAGAGGCTAAGGAATCCTCTGCTATTTCAATTTCAGCACAGCACAGTGAGCCGGGAGAGACAGACGCTCTCATTCCATCTGATAGCAGCGCTCCCCAGCAAACACAGTTGCTATTGATGTACATAATTGATCACTTTATTAACTGTGGAAAAAGGAAGCCTTATTGTGGTAATAAAGCATAACTTCATTATATCCTGTATGCAGAGGGCAAAAACGTTGGAATGTGGCTGACAGGTTCCCATTTCAAGGCTGATTCTGATAATGATAGTGTTTAAGTACCATTGATTGTTTGCTAATTGAATTTTTCTTTCTTTAGGCCTCTTCTGAAGAGCTAAAGGCTGCCTACCGGAGGCTGTGTATGCTCTACCATCCTGACAAGCACAGAGACCCAGAGCTCAAATCACAAGCCGAACGGCTGTTTAACCTTGTTCACCAGGCTTATGAAGGTCAGTGAAGAGCTTGGCTTCACGGGAGCACCCTGGCAGTGCATATTCGATTTCTAAGAGACTTGATTTGTAGAGGAGGGAGAAAGAGTCCTTAGAGGTGTGTAAAAGAGGTAGTTAGTTTAGTACTTTCTCCTGACAGTCCTTTGAAAGAGTAGTATTTTGCTTTGGAAATCAATATGTGTCCAGTAAGTAGAAAATGAGAGTCCAGGTGAAGTAGTGGACAGGGTCTGAACTGCAGGGGATACTTGAGCTCCGAATCATTTTTTGATGTCTTCTGAAGGGAGCGCCGAGGGAGAAGGCTGAGCATTGCAAGGAAGCTTCCTTTGTTCCTTTTCTGTGAGACACTGCAAGGGCTTTTTAAAGTCCAATCGTGATTTATCGGTTCCGTAGCTGTCGGTAAAAGAAAGGCTCTAACAAAAGATGATGGTGTGAGCAGACTGACAGGACACAGAGCCTAGTTATTCAGGAATTTATATTTAGAGCTTTTATATCAAGGAAGGAAAATTGTGCTGTTTATAAATATTAAAGTCTCCTTGGGAAGGTGAGCGGCCGTGGAGTCAACCTGAGGGTGGCTTCCTGGTGCCAGCAGTCAGTGCTGCTGAATGGTGCGTCTCACAATGATGAAAACTGTAACTGTCGGGACTAGAGAGACGACTCAACAGTTAAGAGCACTGGCTGTTCTTACAGTGGACCCAGCCAGGTTCAAATCCCAGCACCCACATGGTGGCTCACAACCCTCCATAACTCCAGTTCCAGGGTATCCAGCACCCTCTTCTGATCTCCCTGGGCACTCAATGACACAGGTGCACTTACACACATGGAGGTAGTGCACTCGTACACATAAAAGAAGAAAATTGTAAAATATCTTACCACAACTCAGTCTTAGGACATACATCAGGCAGAATCAGTTACTCATTCCAAAACCCTTTGGTGACCCGTTCCTTAACTAGAGACCAAAAATTAGATAGTGTGTTTCTTTATGAAAGAATAAAGATGTTTCACTGTAGGCAGTACAGCCTCTGGTGTGTTTCACTTTAGAGGCTTTTTTTTTGTTTTTGTTTTTGTCTTTTTGAAACAGGATCTCCCTGTAGCCCCAGCTGTCCTGGAACTCACTATGTAGACCAGGCTGGCCTCGAACTCACTGCCTCTGTTTTTGTCTTTTGTCTTTTTGAAACAGGATCTCCCTCTAGCCCCAGCTGTCCTGGAACTCACTATGTAGACCAGGCTGGCCTCGAACTCACTGCCTCTGCCTCCCAAGTGCTGGGATTAAAGGCATGTGCCACCACGCCCGGCCTCACTTTAGAGTTTTTAACCAAGAAGTTAGATTTTAGTGACAGAAAAAATCAGGCCATGGCACATGATGGATGACTAGTCCGTCCCGTGTCACGACCCAGTGTGACTCTAATCAGACTAAGAAAGCCTGCTCACTGTTCCATTGTTTAGAGCACTGCAGCAGTCATACTGTTGTCTAATTATGCATGTAGCCGCTTGTGGTGTTGTAGAGGTTGGAGGACAAGTTAGCAGAACAACACAAAGTGCTGCCGCAGCAGACCTGCCCCATGCTTCAAGAGGGAGATGAAGCAAAGTACCGAGTAGACGTTTCCTTATTAAATCTTAGCGTTCAGCTCAAAAGGTTTGGCTCCGGTGTTTCCCAGTGGTCAGCACTTCTTTCTTACCCATTAGATTTAATTATGGATAGACTCATTTACATCACCTTTTAATTAGACTTAAAAGTGTATATAAACTCTCCTGGGAGAAAAGATGCAAAGGTCCTGAGTAGAACGTGAGGTAGAGGAGGGAGACGGTGACTGAACGGCCCGGTGTTCAATCTCAGTGTGGGTGGCCTCCAAATAACTCTTGCCCTTGCCCAGGAATCTTTTTCTGATTAGGTGGTGTGGCCAACAACATTGTGAGAGGTGTTCATGTCTTTTTAATTTACAATGCCAAGTATGGTAGCACACGCCTGTAATCCCAGCCCTTGGAAGGTGGAGGCAGGAGGATCAGGTCAGGGCCAGTTAATGAGTTTGATCCTGGACTACATGAGACCCTAACTAAAAACAGAACAAAATAGATATATAAGGGCACTAATGAATCTCTCAGTTCTCATAATGAAGCCCCTTATGCAGCAGAGGGCCAGGAACACAAAAGGTCACAAACGGCCAAAGTGGAGAGATCAAGAGTCTGCTGAATGCTGGTCCTTGGACAGGACCCTTTATTAAACTTCACCCACCCAGGCCTCAGGGACCATCACAGAAGAGGGGTGGAAAGATTGTAAGAACCAGGGAGGAGGTGCAGGACCATATGGACACAGAGTGCTACAAGCTCCTGGGAACCTGCTCAAATGATCCTGTGGCAATGGTGTCAGCATACACAGGTCCCGTGCAAACTCACGCAGACAGTAACCCGGCATAGAACTAGGAAAATGAACAGCAGACCTCGATCTTTTCTGAAGGAATGTTGGCAGCTGATTGCTGCTAGATGAAGAAGAGCTGATCTTCCTAAAGCAAGGGACTCTCTGCATAGGCTGACTAGACTCAGTGGACGGACTTGCACTGGGAAATGGCTGGGAACACTGACAACCCAGTGGGTCTTAACAGGGATGACAGAGTATATGGGCCCAGTGGGGGTGCTGTGGGAGGGTGCCAGTGGGGACAGCGGTATAAAGATGATTAAGACTGTTTGAGGTATTCTGTATGAAATACACAAAAAAACTCAATAAAAAATAATAATAAATTTTAAAAGTAGATATATAAAGAGTACACCAAAAACACGGAGTATCTTAGGGATTAATAATACTCTGAAGGAAATAAGGCACCCTTCTGTGAAAAACCAGAATTGACTGTCAATCCAGAATGCACTGCACAGCAGAACAGAGACAAGCCAAGTTGCTTTAGAAACAGCCCATCCCTGCTGGACACAGTGGTGTTTGCCACTGTCCCTGAAGGCGGAGATGGCAGGACCAGAAGTTCACGGTCATCCTTAGCTGTGTAATGAATCGACTTCAACATTGTCTGTTTAAGACTAAAATCAAAGCCAAGACCAGAGCAGCTATCATCTAGAACCTTGGGAACCAGCACCACCTTTTGAACGGTGCACCTCTACCCTGTCCTTAGAGTGAAGAGAAGATTGGGTCCTGGGAAAATCCAGCTTTCTCAGTTTTCCCAGAAAGCAAATTCAGTCAAGAAAGAAAGTCTCCAGCAAGATTGTGGCTAGACAGGAAAGATGAGGGCTGGGCTTTCCTAATAACCTTGTTGCTCAGGTTTTCAGGACTAAAAGGAACATTCGTTTGTGTAAACATGTTTGTTTGTTTTTTTTTTAATTGCAGTGCTTAGTGACCCCCAAACCAGGGCCATCTATGACATATATGGGAAGAGAGGACTGGAAATGGAAGGCTGGGAGGTAAGAGACTGTGTGTGATGACTGGGAAGTGTCAGGATACAACTGCACAGCTCCACCCCACAGCCATCCTTCAGAGGCCTGTGATAGGTAGGGTCTTGAAGGCTATTTGAGACACTAGAGTCCCCCGCTGGGACTTCTGCATTTCAGAGGTTGAGTTCTAGACCTGTCAGTGAAAGGAGGGGTGGTGACAGTGCAGGGCTGTGTAGCGGTAGGGGTGGGGCAGTGCTTCAAGAGTGCAGCTCTGTGTGCACACACTTCCTCCTGCCCTCCACAGTCTGTGCTGGCCTCTCCGCCTTCATTAGGAATATTGCATTTAGGAGATGTGTCTGCTGGGAACTGCTGTGCGACACTGCTTCTGGCGACCCTTCCTGTTTAGTGCACTGCAGTGTTAGAACATTGTCGCCCAGGGTGCGAAACCAGGTGGCTGGAGTCCCTGAGAGCTGTGAGGACAGACACTGGGCTTCTGGGACCTCTGATTCTGTTTCCTCCACTCACGACCCACTGCTCCTGCCCAGTAGCAGAAGCATGAGCAGGTCCTTCACGCCCCTCGCTGTGTTTCCGTGCGTCTGAAAAATGGGAGTGTGTAGGAAAATGAATGTGGAAATTAACTGCAAAACCCCAGATTGCTACAGAATTGTATAGGAGTTACTGTTAATTGTTTTTGAAGGCCTCCATGCTGGTACCCATGGGGTTTTGTCAGATTGTTAGTAACATCAGCATCGTGTAAGATCTCCCTTGACGTTCTTTTGGTGTTTATCCTCAAAAGCTTGTTCTGTGTCTTCTGATCCTAGCGTACACCCATCCAAAGGCCTGAGGGTGGAAAGGGGGGATTCTAGTCCCTGTTCCTTCCTGCTTGACACTGGCAGCCTGTGGGCCTCGTTCTGCTTGGAGTCATGTTTTGATGACACAGTGACTGTAGCTGCTAACACCAAGGCCCAGGAGGTTTTGTGTGGATATCCAGTCAGTTGTCAACCTCTTGAAGCACCAGATTAGACACTGGATCTAAATTCCCCCACGAGGTGATGATCTGCCAGATGTGGGGAGCCCTGCCCTTTAGGCTGGCCTTTGCTTATACTTTGTCCCGTTCCCCACTGCCCCCTATTGTTTGTCATGAGCCCTTTGCTTCTCTGCATGTCCTTCCTGGCCCCAGTAGGCAGGTGTAGGCAGGCATTTGCGTTTGATTTGTGACCTCTGGCTTCCTGGAAATTGTAGTGCCTGGGCTGGCTTATTATGACTCAGTGTTAGCTTGATGGCTTGTGTGTCCAGAACCTCCCTCATGCTCTGGACCTCTTTAAAGTGCCCTTGCCCTTTAAGACACCAATTGGCCACAGGTGTTCAAGGCATCAGTTAGAGGCTAAAAGCTCTGGTCCCTTTACATAGTCCCACTTCCCAGGTTGGGGTTTTATTCCCAGCAGTGTTACTACAGCTCTACTGGAACAGTGGGATCTTCTGGCAAAGTGCTGCATAATTTCCTTCTCGCCATATCAGAAGATGTCCCACTAGAAACGCAGTGGAGCCGCATCCACAGGACACAGATGGTCACCAGTAGCCAGTGAGGAGGCTTTGTGTGCATAGGGGGTTTCTTTGTTTTGGTCTTTTTGAGACAGGGTCTCCCTGTAGCCCCAGCTGTCCTGGGACTCACTTTGTAGACCAGGCTGGCTTTGAACTCACAGAGATCCACCTGCCTCTGCCTCCCGAGTGCTGGGACTAAAGGCGTGTGCCACCACGCCCGACTTATTTTTTGTTTTTATGTGTACAAGTGTTATGCCTGCATGTATGCAAGTGCACCCATATTGTGCAATGCCTGTGGAGGTCAAAAGAGGGTGTCGGAGCCCCTGGAACTGGAGTTAGGTACAGTTATTGATAGGTGAATTGGGTCAATCAGGAGAAAGCACCAGGACACAGACAAAACTCCAGCGGGATAGAGTTTATTAGCAGAGGAAAAGTGCACAGGACAATTCCCTTTGGGATAGGGAAGTTGTCAGTCTACAGGTTGTGGGCTGGGGGTCTTTATAGGGGGGCTTCAGGGGATGCAGAAGATGGGAACATATATTTTTTAAAAAAGTTAGGTGGGAGAGAGGGGTTATGGGGTAAGGAGTCTACATTATAAAACTTATCAGGGGGAAATAGCTTGTACCAAGACAGTTCCTACATTAATGGATCCAGTGTGCAGGAGCCTGTTTTGCTTCCAAGATCATTAAAGGAGAAGCAGGCTGTCTTTGAGCAAAGGTGCAGAGAGTCTGCTTATCTTGTCTTCAAAGACCAGGGTGCTCATTAACTCAGTTCCTGCATTCTTAGGGGCTTGCAAAACCATGAGGCCCTCTTGGGGAGGGGGCTGCTGCAGATCTGAACCCTAACAGTTGTTAGCTGTCCATGTGGGTGCTGGGAATCGAACTGGGGTCCTCTGCAAGAGCAGTCAGTGTTCTTAACTGCTGAACCATCTCTCCAGCCCCAATATGCATAGTTTTTTGGGAACTAAGGAAATAAAATTCTAGGTCAGAATTGACTTATTTTTCATATGATACTAAGTCTGCAAGATAAGCCAGCACTCTGGAGGCAGGAACAGGAGGATTGCTAATTGGAGGCTAGCCTGAGCTGCATAGTTGCAGGCCAGCCTCAGGATCCGTAGCAGACCTCAGGAAAGCAGACAAAAAGATAAAGGTGTCCTGAGGTATTTGCAGTGCCTAACTTTCAGCAGGACATCAGCACCTGTTCACATACAGTGTCTCCTTCCTTCAAGGACCGGCTCCAGCAGATTGGGGTGTTTTCACAGACTCACCACCACAGAAGTAGCTTTCACTCCAGGAAAGGCCCAGGATCCTTTTCATTGTGTGGCTAGTTTCAGAGTGTCAGTCTTTGTTGCTTGGTGAAGGGAATCTTTTTACATTTATTGCAGTAAACATCTGGGTAGTCTGTAAAGGATGGGGGTCCTTGTTAAGGCAGAGTGTCTGAGATGCACTCCAGGTCTCAGCTGTAGTCCAGTCCATTTAATGGCAGGTGCTGGGGGTGAAGTGGGGCTCTCCTTTTTGGTCACTAGGTAAATTTTCACTTTTTTTTAAACCCTCAAGATTTCAAAGCAGTAAATAGATGTGGTCATTCCTAGCTTGTGAGCTTAGTGCTTCGAGTTTCTGGAGCTGCCTAGCATGTTGGTGCCACTGCCCACAATGAAAACAATGAAAACAAAATCTTTTTTTTTTTTTGGTCTTGAGACAGGGTCTCCCTGTAGCCCCAGCTGGCCTAGAACTCAGTGTGTAGACCAGGCTGGCCCTGAACTCACAGAGATCCTCCTGCTTCCACCTCCTGAGCCCTGGGATTAAAGGTGTGCACCTCCATGCCCCGCTTGAAAACAAAATTTTTTTCAGAAAAAGTCTTAACTGTGAGCACTTTACTGATGTCCGGACAAGTGATGACTGACAGGTCCGGTGGAGACACATAACTCAGCTTACCTGCAAACCACACTTAGATGATGATCACATTTAGAGTTTAGAGGCACACTTCCTTTGGTCTGGGACATCTACATGTTTTCCTTCCTCTGTGTCTGTGATGGCAGTCTAAGAATGTCTAAGATTGGCCTCTGTGGAAAGATGTAATATGGTCAGAGTCACCAGAAGAGAAGTTTTGAGCTGTTACAGAGCAGACGAAGTCGTGAGCATAGGCGCAGGCTTGTTTGCTAGTGGGAAAACTTGAGAAACCTGAAGTCTGATTAGGTTAATAGAAAGGTGCTGACCTGTGTAGGCTTGATAGCTGTCCCCGATTGGTCTAATGTTAGCATTAACACAGAGCTTGGTGGCACACACCTTTAATCCCAGGAGAGGCAGAGGCAGGTGGATCTCCATGCCTTCAAGGCCAGCAAGGTCTACATAGTAAGATCCTGTCTCAAAAAACAAAACCTGTGTTAGCACTGGGGGAAGCCCAGTGAAGGGTGTGCTTCTTGTACTGCCTTTGTAACATTTTTGAAATTCTAAATAATTTTCTGAAAATTATTCTGAAAAGGTTCGGTAGGACCCTTGAATTTTCAGATCAGAACACACCTTGAGAGCTGTGTAGCTTGGCCACTCTGTTTCACAGTATCCCAGGACTCAGGTGAAGGTTTCAGTTCTCTTTCCATTCACCACCTGCCCTGGGCAGTTGTTCAGTCTTCTGGGCTAGCCCAGGATGGCCTCATGGTGAGTGCTCAGGTGGACACAGGCTTTTGTAGGGTCGCCAGCTGCATACGATACACTGAGAATCAGAGAACGTGTCCAGTGTTGACCCAGCACAGCACAGCTAAGGTGTTGTGCTGCTCATGCTCAGGGCCACCCTCGCCCTGGACCAGTCCAGCATTGTTGCAGCATCAGTGAGGAGGTGAGCCACCCTAGTAGTAGCAGAGTTTGTGGGTGCCTAGGGGAGTATCTGCCCAGGAAGCACCCTCTTCATCCTGGAGGGACCAGCCTTTTTTTTTTTACATTCTCTTTTTTGGGGGGAGGGGCGCCTTTTTGAGACTGGGTCTCCTTGTAGCCATAGTTGACCTGGAACTCACTATAGACCAGGCTGGCCTTGAACGCACAGAGATCCACCTGCCTTTGCCTCCTGAGTGCTGGGATTAAAGGTGTGTACCGCCATGCCCAGCCTTTATTTATTTCTTTATTTTTTAATTGTTATTTTTATTTTATGTGTATGTATGTATTGCCTGTGTGTATGTGTGTGAGTGCACCCATGTCCTGCAGTGCCCAAAGAGGTCAGAAGAGGGCGTCAGATTCCCCTGGAACTGGAGTTATAGACGTTTATTAGCCACCATGTGGGTGCTGGGAACCAAACCCAGGTCCTCTGGAAGAGCAGCCAGTGCTCTTAACCCTTAACTGCTGAGCCATCTCCAGTCCTGGGACCAGCTATTTTAACTTGGCATTTGGTTTAACTTGTATGTGTAGAATTTGGCAAAACAGGAGCACAAATGAAAGGACATGGTGACTGGCCTGTTGTTCACTATCGCTTATCACAGGCTGCAGCAGAGGAGTAATTGCAGCTTATCATTCAGTCTGCCCAGCTCTGATCCCAGCCCATGCTTGTCTACCCACCTCCCCTTTCTTTCTCTTGGGGGCTGAGAATTGTCAGCCATGAACAGGACCCTTAGAGGTCACGTAAGACAGTGTCCTCTTCAGAGAAGAGGTACCTGAGGTCCACGGTGACCTTGCCCTCGTGATTCGTCTCAAGTACCTTGTCTTCCTGTTCACTGCACTAAGAGGCCATGGTGGGATGCCCTAGTCTCTCACAGACTTGACCTTGTGGTGCATCCCTGAGTTTCTGTCTGCTGTTTCATCCCCAAGTATTAATTGGACTAAGACTAAAATGTTGCTGACAAGCTGTATGCTGAGGTCTTGTAGGAAGAAGGGCCTGCGATTCTTAAACACCCATCCCTCACCTGACTGGAGATCCTGAGTCCACAGTGTGTCTCACTAACAGCATTTGTGGTCAGAGACTTGTTAGGAAATTTGAACTGTAGGATTTTAAAGAATGTCATTCTCTAGAGGCAGGCAAATCTCTATGAGTTCAAGGTCAGCCTGGTCTACATAGTGAGTTCCAAGCTAGCTGGGGCACCAGGGAGAAGACTAAAACATGAATAGATAATAAATGTCATTCTCTGAAGAACCGAGAGACAACACAAGCTAGGAAGGGTCTGGAGGGCAGCAGAGCCTTGCTTCCTTCACGGGGCACGGGGTCGGTGGTGGAAACTGCAATTCCTTCGGTGTCTCTTGGCAGGCGAGGGGGGCGGCGCTGGGCATCATGTGCACGTCAGACCAGTATGTCCGATTCTCCATGTGTGTCCCATGTTCTGTTCCCAGGTGGTGGAGAGAAGGAGAACCCCAGCTGAGATCAGAGAAGAGTTTGAGAGGCTGCAGAGAGAACGGGAAGAGAGGAGGCTGCAGCAGCGAACCAACCCCAAGGTAGGCAGCACCATCTCACTGAGGGACGGCCTGCTTTTGGAAACAGTTAGATGGTGTGGGTTTTGTAACCAACAGCATACAACACTGTGTGGAACAGAACTTCACTATTGCTCTCAAAGTGACGTCTTACTGGAAACTTCTGTAGCTGTTGGTAGAGCTGATACTGGTGACCTAGAGACCAGCATTTCTCAGATTTTCCCAGAAGCCCTGCTTTCCTGGGCAGCAGCTCACACTAGCTCTCTTAAGACCTTTACCTTCAGATTTGCTGCCTGAACCCTTGGTAGTAAAGGTCAGTGAGATACAGTACTAGGACAGGGTGCCCACCTGACTGTCTGAGCACCAAGCAGCAATTCCTTGTGTGCCCATCAGGCTACAGAGGGCATTGCAGATGGCACTGAGCAGGGCCTCTGCCTTTGTCACCTCAGCACAGTGATGCCATGACTACTGTCTCCAGATTGACTCAGCAGCCAGATGACTGCAGTCTCAGGTGGAGGTAGAGTTGTCCCACCCAATGACACTGCAGAGCAGGCCCCTTGCTCGGTCTTTGTCCACTTGCTGGGGAGATGGTTTCAGATTCCGGGCTGTGCCCTGGCCAGGTGGCAGATGCATATCTGCCCATTAAGTTTGAGATGCCCATTGTACTGAGCACTAATTGATTGTGGCCTGGTGTCCCATTCAGTATTGTGACCTCATAAGAGGACTCACCAGCTGGCCCTGTCAGAGTTGCTGGATGGCCCAGCTATGGCTGTTACAGCCTGGACTGTGATGATAAGGACCTAGTAGTCTCCCTCCCGCCCTTCCCTTGCCTCTTTTTTTCATAAATTAAAAAAAAAAAAAACTTTTTTTTTTAAATTTTATGTGTATGAGTTTTGTCTGCATGTATGTCAATGTACTACTACATGCCTACCATGCCCAAGGAAGCCAGAAGAGGGTGTCAGATCCCCTAGTTTTTAGCTGCCATTTTGGTGCTGGGAACTGAACACAGGTCCTCTATAAGAGCAGCCAGTGCTCTTATCCACTGTGCACCTCTCCAGCCCCTTGCTTGCTCTTGAAGCAATCTATCAACGCAGCCACATGCTTGGAGGGAAGAGGGACCAGGCAAAATAACACAGCATCACAATTTAATTCTCCTGGAGTCATGCCAGCTTAAACTGGGAAGCACAGGTGAACCTCTGACCAAATCCATCTAGAATTAGTTTTAGAAACACTAGCTTTTAAAGGACTGTTTTCAGGGCTGGAGAGATAGATGGCTCAGCAGTTAAGAGCACCAACTGCTCTTGCAGAGGACCGGATTTTGATTCCCAGCACCCACATGGCGGCTAATAGCTGTCTACAACTCCAGTTCCACAGGAATCCAATGCCCTCTTCTGATTCCACAAGCATTGCATGACACGGGTACACTCACACATGCACTCACATGCAGGCAATGTATGCATACACATAAAATAAAAATAAATAATTTATTTTAATTTTATTTTTATTTTATGTGTATGCCTGTATCGCCTGCTTGTAGGTAAGTGCACCTGTGTCGTGCAGTGCCCAAGGAGGGCAGAAGAGGCTGTCTGATCCCCTGGGACTGTCAGAGTTAACCGACAGTTGTTAGCTGCCATGTGGGTACTGGGATTCGAACCCAGGTCTTCTGCAAGAACAACCAGTGTTCTTAACTGCTGAGCCATCTCTCCAGCCCCTAAATAAATTTTTTTTTAAAAGGACTGTATTTTCTGAATAGGAGTACCTATTTGAATTTTGCATTTCAAAGTGTGTACAAGTCTGGTGTAATCTCAGCACGATGCCCAGGTAGAAGGATTGCTATGTGTTCAAGGCCAGCCTGGGCACCTTGTCAAGGATGACCTTGTCTCAAAAAGGAGAAAAAAAAGTATACACAGTCAAGAGCTGGTGATATACCTCAGTGGTGGAGCACTTGTCTACCAGGTGTTCAATCCCCAGTATCTGGATGGAGGAGGGTGGTGTGTATAGTCAGTGGGTCTGGTAGCACACGCCTGAAATCCCAGCTACTTAGAGAAGAAGAACAATCTTGAGTTCAAGGCCATCCTGACCTTGTCTCACAATAATTTTTTTTAATGGAGGGGTATCTGGAAATACAGCTCTATAGTAGAGTACCTAGCATGCACAGGGCCCTGGGTTCAGTCCCCAGCATTGCAGAGCACACACACACTCACACATACATTGGTTGACTGAATCCCAGAGGGACTGGTTATAGGACCTCTCAGATAACACATTCACTCCACAGTCCCCTGTAAGGGGGGGGGGGATTCATATAACCTAGATACATTTTCCTGTGTTTAAAATCCTCTCCAGGCCTGAGGATAGAGCTCAATGCTGAAGCACTGCCTGGTGTGTGTGGCTGTAGGTTCAGTCCCCCACCCCAAAAAAGTCATTTTAGAGTACTTATAATAATTTGACTAGTTCTTATACTGTATTGTTTCAGGAGTTAAGACAAGAAGACCAGGAAAAGGAATCTGTACGTGTTCCATAGGGATGCTTTTATTTTGTTTCCTGAGTATTTTAAATGCATACTTGAATACACAGATGTGTACCTGTGGATATAGCAGGGCAGCTGTATTTGTGATGACCAACACCTCCCCTCCCATCAGGCCCCCAACGGATGATGCCTTCAGTCCTTCAGAGTTTTGGACAGAGGTGTTAAAGAATCAAATCAGAAGGCTGAACTGAGTCAGGGGCTGGAGGTAATTAGAGTCAGAAGCAGGAGTGCTCCAACTGTGCCAGGAATTCCCAGCAGAGATCTTGGGCACTGGAGAGGGTCTGTTCAGAAGGTCAGTGTTGGTCCATGGAGGTGGGGAAGGGGTGGACTGGCAGGAGCAGACTTTTGCCTTGAGAGCTTGGCATTATCTGGGGTTTGCTGCATCCAAGCAGTGAGTGACAGGAAGCAGCTCACTCCTGAGCGTGCGTCCTACGGTCAGGTGTGCTTGTCAGTCACTTACGGGGACTCTATAGATGTGTCTGCAGGCCATGTTTCTGTGCAGTGAGGGACAGGTGGGACCACTTCACACAGGGTACAAGTTATACTTAAGTTCCCAGTGTTTTACTACTTGTTGTTTGTTTGAGACAAGGTCTCACTAGGTAGACCAGGCTGGCCTCTAATTCACAGAGATCCACATGTCTCTGCTAGAATTAAAGGCATGCGTCACCACTGCCAGCCTTGCTTCTATAAACTGCTTATAAACAAACAGAAGCACTTCCCAGCCAGGAACACTGCTAATAGCAGTAGTAGCTGGACGTTGTGCTGCCAGACTGGGAGAGAGAACTCGAGCTGCGAGTCCATTTACAGGGACTTTAGGAGCAGAAAGTTTTGGAAACTCCTCCTCCAAAGAAGAAAGGGTGCTTCCCTTAAAATAGAGGGAAGCCAGACATGGTAATGCGTGTCTCTCATCCCACCATTCGAGAGACTAAGGCAGGAGAGTCATGACTTCAAGGATAGTCTGGGCTACTTAGAAAGCCTTTGTCTTTGAAAAAATTATTGGTTTGATTTGGGTTTTGGGGGGGGGGGTTCTTTTTAATATTCATTATTTTCATTTTATGTGTATGCATGTATTGCCTGTGTGTAGGTAAGTGCACCTGTGTCGTGCAGTGCCCATGGAGGGCAGAAGAGGCTGTCGGGTCCCCTGGGACTGGAGTTATTTATAGACAATTGTTAGCTGCCATCTGGGTGCTGGGATTTGAACCTGGGTCTTCTGCATGACCAGCCAGTGTTCTTAACCGCTGAGCCATCACTCCAGTCCCTGATTTGGGTTTATTTTTTGGCCTTTTTGAGACAGGGTCTCCCTGTAGCCCCAGCTGGCCTGGAACTCACTATGTAAACCAGGCTGGACTCAAACTCACAGAGCTCCACCTGCCTCTGCCTCCCAATGCTGGGATTAAAGGCCTGTGCCACCACTCCCAGCTCTTTTGTTTTAAAGAAAAAGACCACATGGAGACTATCAGTCTGTCAGCTGGACTCCCCAAGGACTCCAGCTGTAGGGGATTAGCAGACTGAATGCTGGTATGTGTGATTCTGCCCCTGACCACTTGGTGGTGGAGGGGAGGTTCTCTCTGTCTTCATCAGTAACAGTCATTAGTGAGGATTTTGCATCAGGATGTACAGGCCCAACCAAAAGGCTTGGTGGTGTGGATAAAAAATAATGACTGGCACAAAGTAGGCAGGACACAGGGCAAGCTGTAAAATGAGGACAGCTGTCCTCCCTTCTATGCCAAATTGTTGGAGGATTATATAAACACAAAATAGATGTTAAAGACTACGACAACCCTGCTCTGTAGGTGCTAGGTGGTGCTCTACCAAAGTGAGCCTCAGAGCCGGGCCTGGTGGCGCACACCTTTAGTCCCAGCACTCAGGAGGCTGGTCTACATAGTGCATTTCAGGCCAGCCAGAGCTACATTGTAAGGCCCCGTCTCAAAAGGCAAAAAAACAACAAAAATCTAAGACCAGCTTCAGAGCCTGACTTTGGGTTTTTGGCTCAGTCAGGCAATTCTTTGTCCATGGAGACTGGGTTGGATGGAGTCTTGAGATGTGAAAATGGCCCTCTGGTGCCTCCTTCCATGGCCAGACGCTAAGTGGTTTACAGCAAGGCTGCCTGCAGAGAGCACTTTGGGGCACAGAGGAGCAAGTAGTGTGTCAGCTGCAGCACGCAGCTCTTCGTGCAGGAAGCATCCCACAAAGGCCGCATGGGAGAGCCTTGGAGTCCAGAGCCGCAGATTGGGATTCAGCTCCTGCCTTCCAGGTCTCCCCGCCGGCCGACTGGGCTTGGTTTCTCCTGTGTCAAATAGGTGGTTGTCTCGAGGCCCAACCCACGAGTGTCTTTGGACTCCATAGTCCCTAGTTCCTGCTGCCTCTTCTCTGTCTTCACCTGTCGGGAATCCAGTGAGGCCTGAGGAGATGAGTCAGCGAGTAAAGTTGCCTGCTGCCAAGCCTGACAACCTGGGCTCCATCCCCAGCATCTACATGGTGGTAGAAAGAGAACTGAGTCCTGCAAGTTTGCATGCACACATGTGCACACACAATTTTAATTAAATGAGTGGGTTTTTTTGTTTGTTTTTTTTTTTTTTTTTTTTTTTTTTTTTTTTAAAAATCTTTTTGAGACAGGGTCTCCCTGTAGCCCCAGCTGTCCTGGAACTCACTATGTAGACCAGGCTGGCCTTGAACTCACAGAGATGTGCCTGCCTCTGCCTCCCAAAATGAGTGTAATTTTATAGTGATTGCTTTGGGCTCTGTGGCAGAGCACAGCCATCAGAACAAGCCTGGGGTGATGGCTTCAGTCCATTCTGTGGAAATGGTTGTGAAACCCTGAAGTCTCGAGCCATGGCTGCAGGTGATAGTGCAGGAGGAAAGCCCCTGGAACCGCGTTTGCTGAGCTCGGTGCTGGAAGGATCAATTCACCATGTACAGGAATGGCAGCAACAGATGGAACCGTTGTGGGAGAAGGGACGGATCTGGGTCAGTCTGGTCTCAGACACATGCTGTAATGTGAATGTGAGCTTTGGAAAAGCAGAGGGGTTCAGACAGAAAGTTACTGTCTTCAAGGTGGATATCAGCTTCAGGCCTGCTCACTACTGCTGTGCAGAATCACTTAGCAAGACTGAGAATTAAAGACTGCTGTGGACTGGGGCAGGAAGAGCAAGTGGTGGGTGGGCCAGGTTGTTCTTGAAATGCTGATAAGTCCAAATTTGATCCTCCCTAAAATGGTAGGGTATGGGTTCCAACTCTCAGATAAAATTAAATGATTCTTTGGCTGCTGTCTCAAGAGTTCAGTGCTAAAACAGACACATTCTTATTTGCCTCGGTAAACAAAGCAGATAAGGGTAGACTCAGGAAAAGTCACTGTTGAAATTTCAAGGATCTGTCTCAAAAAAAGAAAGAAGGGGCTTATTTATCCATAATCATTAATGAGAAAAAGGACAGAGGGCCGGTCTGTAAGCTACACTTTCCATCCACAGGCATCTCAGGAGGGAGAGCAGGTGAGAGGCAGGGGAGGGACAGGAAGCGGGAGACTGGACGATCCTTCTGATGGCATGTGCTCTCTGGACGCCAGTGCTGAGTAGACAATCCCACACGGGTAAGATCACCTAGAACTGCCAGGTGCAGAGGCGCGACCCAGAGTCCAGAGGCCAAGGCAGGACCTGGACCACATGCTGAGTTCCAGGCCAGCCTGGGAGGTATGGGAACACTACGTACACAGAAATGAGAAAAAAGAACCAGGAAATCTGAGTAAGACAGTCGGCTGCACTGTGTCCACGCTCTGGCTGCCATTTGTATAGATATTAACATTCAGTTGAACAGAAAAAAGGATATGCAGAATCTCTTACTTCTTACAGCTGCACAGGAACCTATAATTATCTTAGTAAAAGTTCCAGTCAAGGCTGCTGCTATTTCTCCTATCCCAGCTTCCCCCACTGTGAGCACCAGTGTTACTAAAGGTGTTTCACCTGAAATCCATCTCAGTGCATCACTCTACCGACTTGGAAAGAAGCTCTATTATTTTTAAAAAGAACCACATTACTAAAATTAAAATTATGAATACTAGTGAACCCACTCACCTACCCAAGAGCAAGATCTTGGGTAATTGATATCCGCAGGGTCCCCCAGCTCATACTTCAGAGTGACTGTTCCAGCGCATACCCAACCAGCCACACTAAGGAGTCCCTGTGTCATCTCACCCGTAGCCACGGCTGCTGTGTGTTGGTGATTGCAGTGGCCATGTCATGGGGGAAGGCAGTGTTTCACAGCACTCCTCCCCAGCCTCTGGCTCTTAATGATCTTTCAGCCCCCAGTTCTGCAGTGTCCCCTGGAGCTTGGAGAGGGGGTCGAATATTAATGCTGCTAGTGGAATGAGTGCTGAATCAGTGAAGAAAGGAGGGAGAGGGAGGGAAGAATACCAAGTAGCAATATTTCCTTTATGGTAAATGCAAATTCTCCAGCCTTTGCTCAGCACAATGAAATACAAGCCTATCAGGTTGCCACCTGGGACTATTTCAACACGCTGCCCATGGAATTCAGATGGGTGGCCAAGTTTGAGAACCACTAAGTTCACGCCCTGAGTTCCAGCCTTGACTTCCCTCAGTGATGAGCTGTGACCTGGAAGATGTAGGATAAAATAAACCATTTCCTCCTCAGGTTGCTTTCAGTCACGGTTTTTATCACAGCAATAGAAAGTAACTAAGACAAATGATGTTAGAAAATTCTAACCCTGAGACTGGAAAGATGGCTCAGCGATGAAGAGCACTGGCTGCTCTTGCTGGGGACCTAGGTTCAATTCCCAGCATCCACATGGCACCTACAGCTGTCGGTAACTCCAGTTCCATGGGATCTGATGCCCTCTTCTGGCCGGCCTCCACAAGTATTGCATATTGTGTGCGTAGGTGTGTTTACATGTACATGCAGGCACAACACTCATACACATAAAATAAAAATTTTTTAAAAATAGTAGATTTCCACTTAGCTGTAGCTTTATATAATGGAGTCAGAATTCAGATCCAACTTCTCATTCCTCCCAAACTCGTGACTTCTTGTTATATAAAAGCATATTGTCTTGGAAGTGAAAATTAATGCAAGTTGCAGGCCAGGCCTGTGTGGAGCATAAGGAAGAAATGCCCAGCTCTGGTGCTGACATTCCACCTTTACAAGGTGGTTTCCCTGAAACGGAGGAAGAAAAGGCAGCATCTGGGCCACTATCTGAAGTAAGGAAATGCCCCTGTCAACTCAGAGTGACCTAATCCGTCATTTTCAGGACAGTTAATTTCATGGAGTGAGTTGAGCCTGACATTCTCGCTCACTGTTGCCGTTCTGGTCTAGTCGTTTTCCATAGATTTGGGTCAGCACCAAACGATGTTGAGTCTAAAGTCACTGGCTCATTGAAGTTTTCAATTATTAAGGTGTTGTTTATAGAAACCACAGAGTGGTTGGAAAGTAATGACCTTCCAGTGGCCACCCCATTCTTTTTAGCAATGTATTTATTTATTTGACTTATTTTCATTTTATATGTATGTCTATTTTGCCTGCATGTGTGTAAGTTCACCTGTGTCACGCAGTGCCCACTGAGGTCAGAAGAGGGTATTAGATCCCCTAAAACTGGAGTTGTGGACATTTGTAGCCACCATGCAGGTGCTGGGAACTGAACCCAAGTCCTCTGCAAGAGTAGCCAGTGCTCTTAGCCGCTGGACCGTCTCCAGCCGGCAGTGTTCTCTGCACTTTCCATCCTCTAATGGCCACTCATCCTTTGGATCATCAGTCACTTAGTTGTCTGTCTTAGTTGTCTGTCACTAACACACACACACTTTGTGTGTGTGTGTTAGTGACAGGTCTTGTTATGTAGCCCAGACTGGTTTGGAAACTTATTCCTCCTGCTTGCGCTTTGCCAATGCTAGGATTATGGACATACACCACCATGCCCTGCTGAATAGCTACTATTTGAAAAACTAAGCCCAGTGTGGTAGCACACATCTGTAAGCTAGCACTCAGGAAACTGAGACAGGATTACCACACATTCAAGGCTAGCCTACATGATATCATGATTCTCAGGCCAGCCTGGGATACAATTTTATGAACATAAAAGGCATAAAAGGGGGCTGGAGAGATTGCTCAGTGGTTAAGAATACTGGCTGGTCTTGCAGAAGACCTGGTTGAGATCCCAGCGCCCACATGGCAGCTAACAACTGTTCATAACTCCAGTTCCAGGGGAATCTGAAGCCCTCTTCTGACCTCCACGGCATTGCACGACATGGGTGCACTCACATACATGCAGGCAATACACTCACACATAAAAACAATAAATTAAAAAATTTTTTTTTTTCTTTTTGAGACAGGGTCTCCCTGTAGCCCCAGCTATCCTGGAACTCACTATGTAGATCCGCCTACCTCTGCCTCCCAAATGCTGAGATTAAAGGCGTGCACCACCACACCTGGCAATAATTTTTTTTTTAAAAAAAAAGGCATAAACAAGCTAAGCTGGGCATGGTGGCGCACGCCTTTAGTCCCAGCGCTCAGGAGGCAGAGGCAGGTGGATCTCTGTGAATTCAAGGCCAGCCTGGTCTACATAGTGAGTTCCAGGACAGCTGGGGCTACAGGGAGACCCTGTCTCAAAAAGACAAAAATAAAATAAAAAATAAATAAATAAAAGGCATAAACAGGGCTGGAAAGATGGCTCAGCAGTTAAGAGCACTGGCTGCACTTACAGAGGACTAGGGTTTGGTTCCAGCACCCACATGGTGGCTAACAAACATCTGTAACTCCAGTTCCAGGGGATCCGAAGCCCTCTCCTGAGAGGCCGTATGTGAGCAATACAGGCACATGGTATACTTGATACCTGCAGACAAAAGACTCGTGCATAAAAGTAAATTTTTTAAAAAAAACTGTAAGCATTGCAGGCCCTATATCGTGGCTCACACCTTTAATCTGATCATTTAGAATCCTGACAGAGACAGCCAGATCTCTGTGAGTCCAAAGCCAGCCTGGTCTACATAGGGAGTTCCAGGCCAGCCAGGGATATATGATGAGACAGTTTCAAAAAACAAAAACGCATAAACAGGCTGGGAGTACAACTCATGGCTCTACTTGTATAGAGGAGGAGGTCCTGGAGTGTTTGAATGTTTTGCCTGCATTGATATAAGTGCACCAATGCCTACACATGGTGTATAACATGTAGGCACTCACACATACACATAAAATAACCTTTAGTCGGGTGTGGTGGCACACACCCTTAAAGCCAGCCTGGTCTCCATAGTGAATCTAGGACGGCTGGGGCTACAGGGAGACCCTGTCTCAAAAAGACCAAAAATAAAAAAAATTTTTAAAAAATAACCTTTAAAAAAATTTTAAAGATGTGCAGGGCTGGAAGAGATGGCTCAGTAGTTAAGAGCACTTTTTTAAAAGATACATACCCATGAGGAAAATCTTAGAACTATAAAAGAAAATGATAAGAAATTGATTTTTTTTTCTGAGATAGGAAGATTTTTGTCAGTCATCAGAATTTTAGCTTAGTATTTCTTAAGAAAAATGTGGTCTTCTGTTTCTCATAACTTAATTTGTTGGTTTGTTGTTGTTGTTGTTTTCTGTTTTTTTGTCTTTTTGAGACAGGGTCTCCCTGTAGGCCCAACTGACCTGGAACTCACTATGTAGACCAGGCTGGCTTCAAAAACAGAGATTCACCTGCCTCTGCCCCCCAAGTGCTGGGACTAAAGGCATGTGCCACCACTCCCGGCCTCATAACTTAATTTGTAAATTAGTTTTAGAAGATAAAACAACTTTTGACTGTCCTGTATGTCCATCTTGTTTGTGCCTCTTTGTCTTGAGGGTCTTTTGTCTTATGGAGTTCTATGGTAGCTATGATTAGCTGGGTCTAGGTGCTGAATCCAGGGTCTTGTGTGGTCCCTGCAGACCAAATTGTGTTGCCAGTACTTTTCCTTGCTGTGGTTGTCATCCGTTGGCAGTCGTGAAGGCTGGCTCACTGGATCTGGTGCCTTCTAGCTCTCACAGTCTGTGGCATTCTGCAGCATTGTATTTGAAATGATATTCATGCTCTGTGGGCTTTATGGCGGAGTGTCCTGCCTAAGCCCAGGGACCATGAAGGCCAGTTGCCTGGCTCATTCAACTGAGCACACTCCTTAAATATACTCTGGCTTTGTTCATTCCACAAACACCGCCCCTTCATGCTAACTGCTTGTTTTTCTGCCCCAGGGAACCATCAGCGTTGGAGTAGACGCCACTGACCTTTTTGATCGCTATGATGAGGAATATGAAGATGTATCTGGAAGTGGCTTTCCGCAGATTGAGATTAATAAAATGCACATATCCCAATCCATTGGCACATGCACGGACACACACACACACACACACACACACACACACACCCCTCTCCAGGTAAAGTGTACACACACACACACACACACACACACAATCCATTGAGGTAAAGTACACACACACACACGCACACACACACACACACACCCCTCTCCAGGTAAAGTGTACACACTCTCTCTCTCTCTCTCTCTCTCTCTCTCTCTCTCTCTCTCTCTCTCTCCCTCTCCAGTGCAGCTTGTGCTTGAGTTAATGAGGTGGCTTGTGCTCGAGTTAATGAGGTGTAGTGCTGGAGCGGCTGGGATGAGTCGGCTCAGGGTTTCTCCTCATCTTTATTTATGAAAGGCTGCAATTAGCCCCTTAGAGAGGGAAGATAGGGTGCAGACTCCAGTCTCGGCTTTGTCACAAGTGAGCCGGCATGAGTGCCAGGTCTCGCCATTGGGACATGCTAATGTGCAAGGGGAGAAGCCAACCTCCATGAATGATTCTCAAAACCTGTTTCAGTTGGAAGGCACACTCCATTGTGTGCTGAAAGGTGGTGGCAGCTCTGCGTCCTGAGCCGAGTCAGGAAAGTGTCACCTTTCTGCCCACTGTGTTGGTTCAGCAGGCTCAGGCCATTCTACAGGAGGCCTCTGCCTCTGCTCACTTATTTATTATCAACCACATGGGCCTCACGCATGGACCTAACTCAGAGAAACTTGTCCCTTCTAACAGCCTCTGAATGCCTCAGTGAAGCAATGGGAGGGTCTTCAGTCCCTCCTGGAACCTTGACAGCCAGTGAGAAGGCCTGTGTAGAGTCACTCTGCAGTCCCACACATTGGCATGCTAAAGACCAGTGTTTAGCACTATTGGCTTGTGTTTTTAGAAATTTCCCATAATGCTGGGCATGGTAGCACATACCTTTAATCCCAGTCATGGATCTCTGTGAGTTCAAGGCCAGCCTGGTCTACATACATAGTGAGTCTCAGGCCAGCTGGGGCTACAGGGAGACCCTGTCTCAAAAAAGACATAAATTAATTAATTAATTTTCTCTAATGCTTTTGGAGCTGGGGATGTCACTCAGTTGGTAGAGTGTTTGCCTGGTAAGCACAAGGCCCTGGAGTCAATCCCCAGTACCACATGCATATATCCATTTAGCTGGGCATGGTGACATATTAGCCTATAATCCTAGCACTCAGGAGACATAGACAGGATGGTCACCCCACAAGTTTGAGGCCAGCCAAAGCTACATAGTAGGACCCTCTTGTCAAAACAGATCTTTTGGCAAACATACTCCTCACGTTATGGCACGTACACTGACACGAGGTGAGAGGTGCTGAGGTGGCCACCGTCACGTCCTGACCTGCCAGGTCACCTGTGCCTCGCTTCACAGTGAAACCCCAAGGCCGCTGGCACTCGCTTCTCCTCCCGTGCCTCAGTGTTACAGCAGCTGTCTTTTCCAGGCACCCTTGACAGCTACAGACACAGCCATCCTCTCCGGAAGCCTCTCTACCCAGAATGGCAATGGAGGCGGCTCCGTTAACTTTGCACTCCGACGAGTCACTTCCGCAAAGGGATGGGGAGAGGTGAGACAGTCGGCTGGGTTCCGTTGTCCATGCACAGATGTATTTCTGAGCAGTCACACTTGTGAAAGCTAACCCTCATTGTGCCCAGGGTGACATCACAGTGTGACAGGGTTCTAAATGTCAAACTTGAGACACTGGCTACAAAAGAGACTGTGTCTGAGCATTCCCGTCAGCCTGCCTAACAGCATCAGGATAAGACGTCCTTTGAGATGCCGGCTCTGGGAAGTCAGCATCTTTGTTTCCCTGGGCTGACCTTTTGGCTACACTGGCAGAAGACATGCTAGTCTGAGTGTCCGTGTCCGGTCCATGGTTGGCGGTTATCGAGGAGCTGGCTCTGCTGAATAAATGGGGCTTGCAGCAAATTAACATTGAAGAGTTACTTGCAAGTCACACAAACTAGTAAATGAGGCACCAGGATGACTGCATCTTCCAAGGCCAGGAGAGTGTGGCAGGGCCGATGGCTTTAACATCAGACCCCCAAGACCTATCCCAGTCACCCCAGACACCTTCCCAGCAGAGGGGCCAGTGCTGCAGGGGGCCAGCACGGAGTGGCTCACCTGACCGTAGCGTGCAACAGGCGGTGCTGCAGCAGGGAAGGTGCAGACCACCAGACTCCCCCTGACCTGAGCGGGGGAGGCAGGGATCCAGGGTAGGCACCTTCTTTGGAGGAGCCTCTTTCTACGCTCTCAGCCCCCTAGGGGCTAGGAATCGGGCAGCAGTCATCTCCAGAGGCAGGCGAAGCTGACTTATTTAGGAATCTGTTGCCCATTCTGTTCACAGCCCAGCCAAGAGCATTGAGGCTAAGGAAGGAATTGTAGTTGGAGGTGCATGAGCCCTGGGTTGCTGCCGAGATAGGAGCGCCACTAATACCTTCTCTGTTTATTTTTCCAACAGTTGGAGTTTGGAGCTGGAGACCTCCAGGGGCCTTTATTTGGGCTCAAGCTGTTCCGTAATCTCACACCAAGATGGTAAATATAAGGGATAGCTCCTTTTTGGTGATCTGTGTCAGCTTAGGATACTAGGTAGAGCCTGTGATGTAATCACCATCATTTGGAGTTATCATTAGTGTCCTACAGAGTTAGCACACTGCAGCAGATGCCCTGGCAGCCTGCAGGCCGGAAGCTCTGCGCTGGGAAGCAGGGAAGCCCCCATGGGCCTCACCTCTGTGCTGAGAAGTGGTCCTGCTTGGAGAATTTGCCCCATAGTCCTGTGAGGACCATGAATCAAAGAACAGTGCAGTCTGCAGTGTTCAGGGATGTGCGGGTCTTCTCTTTTCCCTTCCTCTTGGCTGCCGCTGTGACCACGCGCTCTCAGGGCTATGTGTGTGTCTAGTTTCCTTCCCAATTGCTGTGACAAAATACCCCGACAAAAAGCAGCTTGGGGTAAGGGTTTATTGTGGCTCTCAGCTCCAGATCACAGTCAGTCATTGTGGGGAAGTCATGGCAGCAGAAGCTTGAGGGAGCTGCTCGCAGCACATCAAAGAATGCTTGCCTGCAGCATTCAGCCTGCTCCCTTTTCACACAGTCCAGAGCCTACATCACGGGCTTCCCACCTGAGTTAGCTCCATTGACAAAGTCTCCCACGGGCTCACCCACACACCATCCTAGTCTCCACAGCTTCTCACTGAGATTCCATTCTCAGGTGATTCTAAATTGTGTCAAGTTGACAGTTAACCACCAGGGCCAGGAATATGTCTCAGCACGTGGAGCTGCCTGCTCCCAAGCCTTAAGACCTGGTGGAAGGAGAGAACTGACTCCTGAAGGCTGTCTGACTAACGCAGACTGTGGCGTGTATGTGCCCAAGTGACGTACATACAGAGAAATGGATTTTTTTTTCTAATCTTAAGGCTGCTGTCCCTTCTGAAGCCACAGCAGTGCCCTTCTTTCCCTTATGGGCTCAGGGTCTCTGTGAGCTCACCTCTCTTTCTTCCTGGGGAAGTAAAACTGAAGGAGTCCGGGGGGCAGGGGGGTGGGTTTTAACATGGAAGCTGTTTTATTTCCAGTAAATATGTGTCTGCATACCTATAAGGTTGTCCTTCAGTCCAGAGGGATGGATGATGACCATGGCAGGTGGGCAGGTGTAAGAAGCTGTGTGAGTGACAACAGACAAGAGGCTTGGACAGTATAAGAGGGCTGCCAACTCAGCTCTTCAGGCAGAAGGGGATAGTGGAAGGCACAGACATTCTAGGTCTACCCAGAGTCCTCAAGTCTCTACGAGTTGGATTTACAGGACTGGGAAGGGGATGGGGACAGTAGCATGCATAACCACATGCTGGGGATTCCTTGTGGGCATGTATCAGTGGTGTCCTGTCTTAGGGTTGTCATGCTGGGTGCTGATAAAAAGCTAATGCCAGGCACAGTGGCACATACCTTTAATCTCTGCACTTGGGAGGCAGAGGCAGGTGGATCTCTGTGAGTTAAAAGCCAGCCTGGTCTACATAGTGAGTTCTAGCTGGGGCTACAAGGAGACCATGTCTCAAAAAATAAAAAAAGCTGACTACCAGCCAGGTGTGGTGGCGTACTCCTTTAGTCCCAGCACTTGGGAGGCAGAGGCAGGTGGATCTCTGTGAGTTCAAGGCCAGTCTGGTCTACCTAGTAAGTTCCAGGCCAGCTGGGGCTACAGGGAGACCATGTCTCAAAAAGACCAAAAAAAAAAGAAAGAAAGAAAAAAACTGACTACCTAGGGAGCTAGGAATCTGGTTGTTCAGGTCCCCAGATGATTGTGTGTGTGTGTGTATTTTTTAAGAGAGTTGGAATTCATTAAGGAAGTTCAGTGGAGATTCTCAGCCCTAGAGTTAGAGAAAGAAAAGCTCCTGGGAAATGAGACTCCCAAGAATGTGACCTGAGCCTCTCAAAGCAGCATCACCTAAGCTCTCTTTCTTCTCTTTTCTTTCTTTTCTTTATTGTTTTGCACGTTGGGATGTGTCTATGCGTGTGTGTGTGCGTGTGTGTGTGTGTGTGTGACTGTGGGATGTGCATGTGGAAGTCAGGACAACCGAGGTGTCAGTCCTTGCCCTCCACCTTGTCTGCGGCAGGGTCTCTGCTATGTTTCCTCTGGATCTGCCAGGCTGGCTGGCTCTGGAGCTTCTGGGGATGCCCTGTCTCCACTCCAAGTCCCCAGAGGACACTGGGGTTACAGACACTTGCGCTACAGCACCCTGCTTCTGTCTGGGTTCTCAGGGTTCAGACTGAGGTCTTCACACTCCCACAGCAAGCACTTTACCCACAAGCCCCATTCCTCTAGGTGGTTCTAAGATCAGACGATTTTAGGAGATCCTTGTTAAGGGAACTCTTGTGACCATTTCCTTCTGGGTAAGCATGGAAGTGTCCATGTGCTATACAGAGGACATAGGCTGGTTCATCATCAGCCCGCGTAGTCCAGGAAATTGAATTCTATTGTCATAATACCAGAGTTTGTCAGACTTGAAAATCCAGATTTATAAACAAGAAAGACTATAATAACAAGGGGTGCTTCATAAAGAGGGATGCCAAATTATTAACATGCCAGACTAGTTACATCTGTCCTTCAGGGCTCCCTAACCTGTGAGGCTTCTGGGGATGCCCTGTCTCCACCAGCTCTTTGTAAGGTCATATCTCTATCCAAAAGTTGCTATAAAACCAGATACAATGGTGCACACACTGGGGGTAAAGGAAGGAAGATTCGAAGTTCAAGGTCATCCTCGGCTACATAGGGAGAGTTTGAGGCCACCCTGGGATGGATATATGAGACTCTGAATCAAACAGGGTTTCTGTGTAAAGCCGGGTGTAATTCCCCACTACTCTAGAGGCTGATGCAGGAGGATTACAAGTTTGAGATCAACTGGACAACTTAGTAAGACCCTGTCTCAAAAGAAAACAGGACACCCAAGTGTGGTTACACACACCTGTAATCCCAGCATTTGGGAAATGGAGGCTGTGGGAGTAGGAGTTCAAAGCCAGCCTCAGCCACGTGGTAAGCTTGAGGCCAGCTGTGCAGCCAGCCTGGTAGAATAGGCTCCTTTTCCCCATCTAGTGTATGCTTTGCTGGTCTTCCCACAAGAGCATTTTCCTCCATCTGGGACAAAATAAAACAGATCCTCAGTCTCTGTGGTAGACCAGGGATCTCATTCTTTTAACTTAACCTTGAAATTTCACTCAGCATCTTCTCTTGAAGTCCTTATGGTGAACTTCCTTCTCTCTGCCTGACCCTGACCCTAGGTGGGTAAAGCAGGAGCTCATGACAGAAGCCTTAGGGTTGCGGCCTGTGGAAAGTAATGGCTTGTTCATTCATCGGCTGAAGGACGCTATTGGAAACAGATACAGTCAGTAATCTGATAAGTTACTGTGTTTACTGCTCTTTCAATGGTAAATTTGTTATTTCCAGAGCTTAGAAAAGAAACCAACAGCTAGGCAGTGTATTCAACCTTGGACTGTATCCCAAAGAAACCAGCTGATCAGATGCCGCCTCAGTGCGTGCTGTGAATTTTGGTAAAGTAAGATTAAGATGTACGTTTTAGCCAGAAAGTGGGGCTGGGCTCCCTCCCTCAGAAGCTGATCTCGGAGCCCATGCAGGAAGCAGCTCTGCTGCCTGACTCACTAGTTATTGCTGCGGACGCACGTCAGGGTCCCTCAGGTAGTTGTTAAAAATACACTGCCACCTAGGTTCCACCCAGAAAAGTCTGACCTGGGTTGTGTGGGGTGAGCTTGAGGTGAGTGGGTCTGCATTCTGCTGCCCTCTGGCATTGTCTGGGAGGCTGTTGATCCTCTGAGCCACACTGAAGAAATTGGGGTGCCTGGCACAGGAGTGTCTGCAGATCAGCCAGGTATCATCCGTGTTGGTGGACTCTGGGAGCCGCCTTGTTTGAAAGTGTCCCCAGATCACACTGTAGAATCGCCATTGGTTGGCTTAGGAGCACAGCATTGAGGTGCCTCTAAGTCAGGGGGCGGGGGGCAAGGAGCGTGAGTCACTGGGAGGGCCCTGGTTCACGTTCTCATTCCCTGGTCTGCTGCCTTTCCTTGCTGAGAGCTGGCCCAGAAATTCGTGGGAGTGATGCCGAGAAAGGTCTTGCCTAGCGGGAGGAGATAGAACAGTCCAGAGCAGGTGTCATCCAGACCCTTTCTGTCTGTGTCCCCAGCTTTGTGACGACAAACTGTGCTCTGCAGTTTTCGTCCCGTGGAATCCGGCCTGGCCTTACCACCGTCCTAGCTCGGAACCTGGACAAGAACACCGTGGGCTACCTGCAGTGGCGATGGGGTATCCAGTCAGCCATGAACACAAGCATTGTTCGGGACACCAAGACTTGCCACTTCACCGTTGCCCTGCAGGTGAGCTGAGGACGCCCGTCATGTCCCTCTCCCTGCAATCCACGAAGGGCACTGTGGCCGGACAGAGAGAAGCTGGTAGGAAACAGGCCCCCTCAGAGCAGCTGTTCCCCAGCTCCCACCACCGAGGGACACAGGCCTACTGTCGCCAGGGTTTCTTGTTTCCTGAGAGGCTAGTAAATTGCACTTTTATGGAAAGTCTCGGTGTTTTACAGTCGTGCGTTGTGTAGCGGTCCTGTCAACAACCTCACAGTAAGATTATATCCCCTAGTGACCAATCTTAGCTGCCTTGGTTTCTGTAGGTCCACTGGGGACCCTCAGTGACAAAATCACTGACTTTTCTCAGCGTGTCATGCCATGCTTGTGGCTGTACTGCTCTGCACAGCAGTACCCAGCACCCGTTGGACAGCTAGGCATTGTCTTTTCAGAATGTTGAAGTTGGACCTGCATCTCTTCCTCTCTCTCCTCAGCTAGGGATCCCTCACTCCTTTGCCTTGATTAGCTATCAGCACAAGTTCCAGGATGATGACCAGACACGTGTGAAAGGGTCACTCAAGTAAGTCTCAGCCTTGCCAACACAGGTGAGCTTGCTCTGTGGAGGGCTGTCAGTGTGGAGCCTGGTGTGGGGCTTTGTGCACACCTCACACTCACGATGCTCCCTGAGGGGCTCTCCTGCTGGAGAATCTCCAGGGTGTCCCATGAGTGGTGGGTGGACAGGAGTGGGGGAGTAGAGATCCAGACTGTTCTCCATGTGGGCTGTGGGTAGAAGGGACACAGCTGCTGACCGCTGTGCTCTGCCCCACAGGGCTGGCTTCTTCGGGACAGTAGTAGAGTATGGAGCGGAGAGGAAGATCTCCAGACACAGTGTCCTGGGTGCGGCCGTCAGCATTGGCGTCCCACAGGGCGTGTCTCTCAAAGTCAAGTAAGCTGAACCTGAGCCTGGCTCTTGCTGTCAGGGAATGCCTGACGGTAGTTTGTGCTTTGGAATCAATTCCTCGGTGTGCCATTGCTTCTCGCTCAGCTGCGTAAGCAGAGATGAGGGGAGTACTAGTCTAGCAGTGAGATAGTGCGGGCCCAGGCCCTGCCCCACCTTCCCTGGCTGTGTGGTTGTCCGCTGGGTAGGTCACACCTCACCAGTTCTGCCCAGTGGCCCTGTGGCTCCCCAGTGCCACCCTAGGCACCGCAATATCGGCTTCCCTTTGTGTGATTGCTTGGCGCATGCATTCCTTTCTCCAGCTTGCCCGGTTCTTCAGAAATGCTGGCTGAGCTTGCTCAGGGCTTTGTTTTGTTCTGTTTGACATAGGGTCTCACATGGCCAAGGCCAACCTGAAACTCCTGCTTCAGCTTTGCCAGTACTGAGATTAGACGTGTGCCCCACACCCAGCTCCCATTTGCTGGCTTTCTGTTTTACTGCAGTTGGGCTTCTTCCCTAGCCCTTTGCAGAAGCAGCCTTCTAAGTGCCAGTGGGCATTCTCCTTCCTATACAGAGAACGGCCCTCCATCCTCAGCCAGGTGCCCCAGTGGCCCTCCCATTTTAATACCTCTCTGCACTGGGATTCCAAGACACCAAGCTCCAGCTCTGGATTTTCTTCCTGGTTGTCTCTTCCTGCTCCCAAACCTCTACCCAGAGGCAACTCTGGGAGATTGTCCTGGTCTATGTGAGCTCTTATCCCAAGTGGCTCCATCTGGCCTCATGATTTTTAGTGCCTTCATCTATAGATGCTGGTATTTAGTGGACTCCTAGAGCCAGTGTCCCGTGAATACAGGGGCCAACTTTACTGTATCTCCAGCTTCTGTCAGTAAAGTGCTTGCTCGAGAACCTAAGCTGATCCCCAGAACCCATGAAGAAGCCAAGTGAGGTGACACACTTGTGACTGCTGGGGGTGGAGGGGGTGGAAACAGAGTGCTCCTTGGGACTCACTAGCCAGCTAGCCTTCTAAGCGAGTTCCAGGCCAGTGATAGATCTCATCTTTAATAGCACCCTAGAAATGACACGAGGCCGTCCTCTGACCTCCATACTCAGAACACACACACGCACACACATATACGCAATAAAAAGAGTTCGAGGCCAGCCTAGGCTACACATTAAGACCCTGTCTCAGTAAATTTTAAAATAAAGTATCTGGGGCCCCGAGATGGCTCATTGCATAAAGTGCACTGTACATCCAGCACCCTTGTACAGAGCTCTGCTTGCACATCGCCCCAGCTGGCCTGGAAGTCACTATGTAGACCACGCTGGCCTTGAACTCACAGAGATCCGCCTGCCTCTGCCTCCGAGTGCTGGGATTAAAGGTGTGCACCACCACACCCGGCAGGCTTGCACATTTTAACAGCATTTCAGACGACCCTTCCTCTGCCTTCCGGTACACGTGCCCTTCTGACATCTCGGATACCTCAGTAAAGGACAGCTCCAGCTTTCCAGTGGCTCCATCCAAACACCTTGGCATTGCCCTTAATCTTCTGTTCTCTCAGTCCAAATCTGACATCCCATAGTCACCTCATATCTCTACAGAAAGCCTGTCCTGAACCCAGGGTTTCTCGAGGACTCTGCTGCCTCCCTCTGGTCTGTTACAGCTCTGCTCCTCATCTTTGTGTTCCCCGCAGTAATCCCGTCAGCCCCATCAGCTGTGTCACTCTCCTCAACACCTCAGCGTGAGGACCGGGTAGAGCCCATCGGTAGAGTGCTGGCCTAGCATATGGGGATCCCTGGGGCAACCCCAGTACCAGATGAAGCCCTCGCTGACTCCTCTGTTGAGGGCAAGGGCAAGGTTCTTCTGGTACAGCCCCTCACTGTCCTAACTGCTGCTTCCACCTGCTCCAGCTGCTCCTGAGGCACATCAGTTCCCACCTGGCCCTTGCTGACCTTCCAGCTCCACATGGCTGGTTCTTATGCTGGCCTCTTACCTCAGGGTAAATGTGGCCTGACTGCTAAAGCCATCACCTTCACCCTACAGCACCGCCTGGTACCTGAGTGGACCTCGGCCTATACGCTCTGAGCCGCTGTGTCTGTTTCAGAGGTCATAGCTGAGCAGCTTAGCAAGCTCAGAGACAGCTCCAGTCCTCCACCGTTGGAGACGATTCAGTAAAGGGTGATGGGCCAGAGCTGCTGCATTCTGATCCCCCTCTTCATCTGATTGGGAGCACTGCTGAGTGCACAGGTTGCTAAGGCACTGCACTCCAATCGCAGGTGTTTCGGTACTTTTGTGCAGATAACATCTGAATCGGATTCTTGTCACAAGGCTTGTCACCGTGAGCTTTTTGTGATAGACTTTCCAAACTTAATTTTTATATTGATTAGATGTCCTTTACCCATAACACTTGTGACCATAAATATATTGAATCTGAGACTTGGGAATATTTGTATGCACAATGAGGTGTCTTGGGGGTGGGACCCAAGTTTAAATTTTCTTTCAGAAATAGAGGGCTTTAAAATTTTTTATTTCACCTTCTGTCAGCATTTTGTAAATGGCTTTTCAAGTGTCATCTAAGTGTCCGATTGTTAGCATAAGTTTGTTCATATCATCTGCATGTCTTTTACTTATGGTGAGTTAATTGATAATTTGTGTACTTTCCAACTTCATTTTCTTTATTTTTAGGGTAGGGTCAAACCAGTTTATTCAGAGCTTGAGGGTAGAGAGGAGCTGACATGGTCCACAAAATTGCGTATCCTTAAGAGAGCAGATCTTCCTTCCACCTCATCACTAAAAAGCTATTTATTTTTTTAGACAGAGTGTATAGCCCTGGCTGGCCTGGAACTTGCTATGTAGATCAGGCTGACCTTGAACTCACAGATCACCTGCCTTTGCTGGGATCAAACCTCTGCACGGGCACACCCAGCCTTACATCTTTATTATATATAATTTTTTTTAATTACATATACTGTATTGCTTGCATATATGAATGCACACGTCAGCCAATGCCCACAGAGGTCAGAAGAAGACGTCAGATTCCCTGGAACTGGAGCTACAGATGGTTGTTAGCCATGTGGGTGCTGGGAGTCGAACCTGGGTCCTCTGCAAGAGCAGTCAGTGCTCTTAGCCATCTCTCCAGCCCTCCATCTTTTTCTTGAATCAGTTTGTCTGGTACTTGGTTTTGGTTTTTGTTGCTATTGTTTTGTTCTGTTACTGTTTTCCAAAAAACTCATTTTTTTTCTCTCTTTTATTTCTGTTGCGTTTCACTGGCTTGTAATCCTTTTATTCCTTTTATACTGATTTTGGTTTCTCTTTGCCTTTTTTTTTTTTTTTTTTTTTCTTTCCTGTTTTGCTTGAAACAGGCTCCCACATAGACTCAGCTGGCCTCAAACTCACCATGTAGCTGTGGCCAGGTTCAAGCTCCTGACCCTCCACCCTCCACCTCCTGAGTGCTCAGATTACAGGCATACACCATAATGCCCACCTTTTTTTCTTTTTCTCTTTTTTTTCTGAGATAAGGTCTTGCTCTGTAACCAAGGCAGGCCTGAAATGCACAGCAATCCTGCCACCAGGCCTGCCTGGCTGAGACCTTTCTTTTCTAGTAATAACATTTTAAGACAAAGTTCCTTTTAAATACTACTTCATCTCATACATTTGATAATGTTGTGTTTTCTTTATCAGGCAATTCAAAGTATTTTCTAGTTTCATTAGAAATACATTGCTCACTGGGCGTGGTGGTGCACACCTTTAATCCCAGCACTTGGGAGGCAGAGGCAGGCAGATCTTTGTGAGTTCGAGGCCAGTCAGGTCTACATAGTGAATCCAGGACAGCTGAGGCTACAGGGAGACTCTGTCTCAAAAAAAAGAAAAAAAAAAAAGTTGGACAAATACATACTCCTAAATGAGCTGGGAGTCAGTTCAGTGGCAGAGCACATGGTTAGCATGTACAAGGCCTCAGGTTCCACTCCCAACACCAAAAGAGTAAAACGGGAAACTTGGCAGTGCCTTCTGTTTGGTCTGCCTGCCTCTAACTGCTGCCCAGTTCTTGACGTCTTTGTTTTAAAATAAAACAAAAGCAAGCAAAGGCTAATCTGAGACCCAGTTGGTAGCACAGAGGGAGACTGGGACAGGAGGAGTTCAAGGCCACCCTGGACAACTTAGTGAGACACACCTCCTCCCAATCCTCCATCTCAAAACATGAATAAAGTCCTTGTTTTGTTTAAGATGTTTTTATTTTTTATGTTTATATGTGGTGCCTACAGAGGCCAGATGATTCAGAGCCCCTGGAATTAGAATTATAGGTAGTTATGAGCCATCTGGTATGGGTGCTGGGAACCAAACTCTGGCCCTCTGCAAGAGCACAAGGAGCCCTAATCACTGAGCCATCTCTAGCCCCAATCCTTATTTTTATATGTAGTCAGGCTTCCGTTGCTCTCTCTGGGACCATTAATCCAGGAAGTCCTCAGCCTTTACGGGGCCTCCTTAACTTGGTAACTTCTGAAATCTTTTGAGCTGTCTCCAGGACTTCATGCCTCTCCTCACAGACCTTTGATTCAGCATAGCCATAGAGCATGGAGTATGTGCATTTGCTCTGGTGAAGCTTTCGCTTATGCTTTGTCCTTGAGGTCAGTGCAGAGTGGGACCTTCAGTCAAACTAGTCAACTCCTGAAGCTAGGCTTCACAGCAGGGAATGGGAGAGGGTAGCCTGTTAAGCTGGCAGGCCACACGCTCCCTGTAGTTGGTGTGCGGGCACCTGAGAGGTTCTTCCCGTGGCTGAGACCCCCTGACTCTCCCTGAAGACTCACTTGGGTGTTTTGTGTGTGTTCATTCCCCAGGCTGAACAGAGCCAGCCAGACCTACTTCTTCCCTATTCACTTGACGGATCAGCTCCTGCCCAGTGCCGTGTTCTATGCCACCGTGGGGCCTCTCGTGATCTACTTCGCTATGCACCGTCTGATCATCAAACCTTACCTCAGGGCTCAAAAAGAAAAGTGAGTTTAACACTGAGAAACCTGTGCCTCCAACTCCTCCTCTAAACTAGAGACAGTAGGAGAAGCTGCTCCGTGGAACATTAGGCTAGACAATGCCAGCAAAGAGCTTAGCATGGCTTCCGAGACCTGCCAGGGCCTCAGTAAACCTTGGCCAGCAGCAGCGGCAACAGACAGCTACCCCTTCCTTTGCCAGTCCCATTTTCAGAAAGGACGAGATATTAGGGCCTGGAGAGATGCTCAGCAGTTAACAGCTCTGGCTGCTCTTGCAGAGGACCCAGGTTCGATTCCCTGCACCCACATGGTGGCTAACAGCCATCCATAACTCCAGTTCCAGGGGAAAACAACATCCAGTTCTGAACTCCGAGGGCTTTGCATGATGCAGGTGCACCTACCTACGTGCAGGCAATACACCCACACATAAAATGTTTTAAAAATTTTTTTTGGTCTTTTTGAGACAGGGTCTCCCTGTAGCCCCAGCTGTCCTGGAACTCACTATGTAGACCAGGCTGGCCTCGAACTCACAGAGATCCACCTGCCTCTGCCTCCTGAGTGCTGGGATTAAAGGCGTGTGCCACCATGCCCAGCTAAAATTAAAAAAATTTTTTTAAAAAGTAAAATATTTAGCCAGGCGTGGTGGCACACACCTTTAATCCCAGCACTCGGGAGGCAGAGGCAGGGTATCTCTGTGAGTTCAAGGCCAGCCTGGTCTACATAGTGAGTTCCAGGACAGCTGGGGCTACAGGGAGACCCTTTCAAAAAGACCAAACAAAAAAAAAAAAAAAGATAAAATATCTGAAAAAAGAAAGAAGTGGATGTGCCTTCCATGACGCAGCTCTGCGCCGTCCCTCAGAACAGTCTCGTTGCCTTCAGAGGAGTCAGCGCTTCTCTTGCACTGAGCTCTAGTGTAGTGAGTGGGTAATGTTCCAGGGCGGTGCTACCACAGTCATGGAAAGCTTGCCTTTGCTTTTCTTGTTGGGAACCCACTGAGCCTAAACTGAGCAGGCGTATCCCTCAGAAACACAAGGTGGTATAGAGGTCCTCTGTGAGCATCCAAGCTACTGGGGCACTGAGCCAGCAAGGAGGGATGGGGCTCCTCTTCCGGCTGCCTCTGGCAGCTGCCTTCCTACAGTCTAGGCACCCAGTTCCCATGGAAGTTTAGGGCTCGGAACACAGAATGTGTGCTGGGCGTGTGTTCTGATAGGACTCATGTAGGCTGACTCCGAGTCCCTGTACTTTGCTACAGCAAAGTGTTGGGGTTTTTTTTAATATTTTATTATTTTTATCTTATGTGTTTGAGTGTATTGCCCACATGTGTCATGCAGTGCCACGGAGGTCAGAAGAGGGCTTCGGATTCCCCTGGAACTGGAGTTAAAGATAGTTCGTAGCCGCCATGTGGGTGCTGGGAATTGAACCCGGGTCCTCTGCAAGAGAAGTCAGTACTCTTAAACACTGAGCCATCTCTCTAGCCCTTGCAAGAGAAGTCAGTACTCTTAAACACTGAGCCATCTCTCTAGCCCTGGCAAAGTGTATTTTTATGTATCTAAAGTGATATGAATTATACCTGCCCAAAGTGCACTTTAAAACTCTTCAGAAGGTTAGCAGAATCTCCCGAGATCCCTGCCTCGTGGAGCCTTCCTCCCAAGGAGACAGGCGGGGCGCAGACTCAAAGGAAGCTGCACAGGCCTGAGGCTCTCAGGGAAGTACCTTCTAAAGTCCCACACAGAAACCTAGTTCCTATCCCGTGGTGCATGCTGGGCTCAGGTCCAGCAGGGGGCCCTGTTGGCTCACTGTGACACGTGTGCCTTGTGCTTCTCTCATGAAAGGGAATTAGAGAAGCAGAGGGAGAGCACCGCCAGCGACATCCTGCAGAAGAAGCAAGAGGCCGAAGCTGCTGTAAGTGCGCCGTGCGGGGCAGAGCCCAGAACGCCAGGACGCGCTCATTCGCCCTCTCGCTCTCTCTCTCTGTCTTCCTCTTGCCCTCACCCCCTCCTTTTCTCTCTGTCTCTGTCTCCTCTCTCTCTTCTCTCTCTCTCTGGCTCATCCTCCTGAAGCTGGCACTGTGAAAGAAGCTCCTTCACACCCAGTGCTGGTCTTGGCACCTTAGGTCTTTTCTTTTCCAACAAGCTTTACCACTGAGCCTTTCTGTGGCCTGTGGGGGATGTTCTGGAGACTTCAGACTCTGCCTGTGAGAGAAATACAACCACCAAAGCCTAACAAGGTTTTACAGTGGAAGTACTGCCCTCCTTTCTTCCCTCTACGCACTGCCTTTCATGGGACATGAGGGAGCAGAAGCATCCTGGCTAGCTACAGTGGGATTCCTGGTGACCAGAGAAAGGGCGGAAAGGCACCTGGGAGCATGCTGGGGGCCAGGCATGTATGTGCCCAGTGGAGGGCAGTGCATCGCCCTGCCCACTGAATAACACAGCAGTGCAGCATAAGACACTGGTCTTTTTTTGGGGGGGGGGGGGTCTTTTTGAGACAGGGTCTCCCTGTAGCCCCAGCTGTCCTGGAACTCACTATGTAGACCAGGCTGGCCTTGAACTCACAAAGATCTGCCTGCCTCTGCCTCCCAAGTGCTGGGATTAAAGGTGTGTGCCACCACACCTGCCAACACTGGTCTTTTTCAAGAAGAGTGGAGGGGCCATGGTGGCTCACACCTTTAATCCCATTGCTCAGGAGTCTGAGGCAGGCAGACCCCTGTGAGAGCAAGGCCAACCTGGTAGAGAAGTGAGTGCCAGGGATACAGGGAGACCTTATTTCAAAGAAAGAAGAGGTGGAGGAAGAGTGGGGGTGCCTTGCTGCTCAGGTGACCTGTCTCTGAAGCAACATCTCACTGTACCACAGACTAGCCCCAAACTCATTATACAGCCCAGGTTAGCCTTGAACTCATCACTGTGTATCTATTTTATTTATTTATTTATTTTGTCTTTTTGAGACAGGGTCTCCCTGTAGCCCCAGCTGTCCTGGAACTCACTATGTAGACCAGGCTGGCCTTGAACTCACAGAAATCAGCCTGCCTCTGCCTCCCAAGTGCTGGGATTAAAGGCATGCACCACCACGCCCGGCATGTCTCTTCATTTTTAAATACAGTATATTCAATAATTTCTCATCCGGTCACTCGCCTATGCAGAATCTCTAGAAAGAAATCTGAGGTGCTGTCCCCTCCCAGTGGAATCACTATGGGGGTTACACCATGTCGGTGACTCCTCACGCTGCCTGTAGAGCTGAGGGCTTCAAACCTTCGGATTGTTGAGCTGAGCTCACAGGGCCTGCTTCTTCCCTACGGTGTCCTAGCGCATGGCAGGCACGGGCACAGACTGGGTGTCTGCCATTCAAGCCCAGGGCCCGACCCGCTCACCTTGTCCTCTCAGGTCCGGCTGATGCAGGAATCTGTCCGAAGAATAATTGAAGCAGAGGAGTCCAGAATGGGTGAGAAGATGTCCTCTCTTGGGCTGGACTGGGCACTGGGGGTCTCGAGGGTTCCAAGGGAAGCCAGCCCTGCCTATTCCTGACTGATCGGTCCACAGGGCTCATCATTGTGAATGCCTGGTACGGGAAGTTTGTCAACGACAGGAGCAGGAGGAATGAGAAGGTGAAGGTGATTGACGTTACGGTGCCCCTGCAGTGCCTAGTGAAGGAGTCGAAGCTGATCCTCACGGAGGCCTCCAAGGTACAGCTTGACCGTCTGGCCCTGTGCTCACCCGAGCTACAGGGATGGCCACCTGGGGCTTAAGTCCATTTGGCAAGGACAGCCAGACCTACGGTGGGATGCTGCCTGGAACCTGCTTCCACTTCCCCTGAAATCACTCAGCAAGTATCCACAGAGCTCCCACCAGGTGCCAGGAAAATAGCAAACAGCCCACACCTGCCATGCCCCAGAAAGAGGATGTGGACACTCCAGAAGAGCCCTGGCTCCCCAAGAAGTCAGACCTCAGCTGAGTCAGTATATGCTGAGGAGGGACACATACTGAGGGCCAGTCTGGCCTAGGAACCCTTTGGAAAGGTCATTTCTTCAAGCTTCAAAGTTCGCATCCCTGTCCGCTGTGCCCAGGTAATGGCAGAGGGAAGCAGTACAGGCTTGGACTGACCCTCTGTTTGTTGCAGGCTGGGCTGCCGGGGTTCTATGACCCGTGCGTGGGGGAGGAGAAGAACTTGCGAGTGCTTTACCAGTTCCGAGGGGTGCTGCACCAGGTGATGGTGCCTGACGGCGAGGCCCTGAGGATACCGAAGCAATGTGAGTAGCCGCCCTGGCGGTCTCCTTCCCTGTAACAGGCAGGGTCATTGGTGACAGCTGAACATGTGAGCTGACAGCCACTCAGAGGACCAGACCTGCTGCCCAGGGCTCGCCTGGAGAAGCAGCATCGGCCCTGTCACAGATGGAGTTGAAGTTTGCTCTTGGCCAGGCACGGTGCCTCTCACCTGTACTGCAAGCATTCAGGAAGCTGAGGCCAGATCAGGAGTGGCAAGCCATCCTGGGCTACACTGAAGACCCGGGGCATCCCGAGCACAGCTGGGAGGGGGTGGGAGGGGGTGCTTCTAGGCAGGGTGCTTGGGGCCCAGCCCCCGACCGTGGATTGCTGAGCTGCTGTGGCAGGAAGTGGAGGTGCACTCCCTTTTCTTGTGTTTTTGGAGCCGGTCTTCCTGTGGCCCCAGCTGGCCTAGAACTCTCCATGTAGATTAGAGAGCCACCTCCCTCTGCTTCCCAGGTGCCCGGATTAAAGGCATGTGCCACCACCTCGAGAAGCACTGCCTTTTGATAGTCTGACGTGGTCTTTTCCTTTCTAGCTCACAGGATCGATACAGATGGATAAGCTGCTTGGGAACCTGATTCAAAAGAGGCTGCAAAAATCTTTTCCTGGGAGTCTACAAATTTGGAAGCAGGGAAAACCCGGGCATCTGATGTTTTTAGTTTACTCGAGGTGGCGCTGTACCAGTTATGTGAAGGGACATGCAGACACCCCAGCTCTGTGGGTGCTGTGGGTAGGACTGAGGAGCCCCACCCTGGCCAGACCACACCACCACGTCTTTTCCCAGGGATCATGTTCCTGGAGGGCAGGGCCTGAGCTGACTTCAGGTTACCCCACCCCCGGTCCTTAGCACGAGTGCCTGCACCTAGTAGCCCTCGGTCTGGAGGTGTTTGGAACATCCTTCCCTCACACAGGACTGCTCTTCCTGAAGCCCACACTGCACATGGGAAATGCGGAAAGGAAGGTGTGCCACATACCGGGGCCTCTGCTCCGTCGGCTACCCAGCTTCCTCTGCAGAAATATTAGAGTGAACTGGAGAGCACTGCGAGTTTATAAAACTGCTTTTTATCTGAGAACAAACGGGTTTGGACACTGGTCTCTTCTCTTCCCTCCCCCACCCCCACGTCCAGTGCTTCTCAAATCATTCCTCCAGCCCCTGGCTTGGAACTGGTATGACCCCAGGGTGCGCGGTCAAGGCATTCTGCCTGTGTTTCTGAGATGTCCTGCGGCCAATGGACACTGAACTCATGTCCCTTTCACAGCAAACTCAAGGCACTACCCCAGCCTGCCCTGCCCAGCCTACACCTCTAGATGTTGGAGTTAGAGCCTTGCGAGGACAGGTGGGGCAGGATGGCCCGGGGCCACATGTGTGCCAAACCCAAGGTTGGCCCAGGCAGCGGTGCCTCTAGTGAGCACCCAGCAGGTGGCGCCATTGTTCGCCAAGCCAGGCCCTCATGAACCATCTAGCATGGTGTCTCAGCTCCCAGACCCCATCTGTCCACTGGCTGGATTGCCCCTGCACAGGAAGCTGTTAGCTCTGGTGAGCAGAGCCTGCGTGGGCAGTGGTTACGACCACGGGCCCTGGAGGCTGAGGCCCTCTGGTCTTGGCTCTGCAGCAGCTGCTGCTAAAGCCAAGCATCACCCCACACTGGTAATCGCTAATGACCCTTTCCTCCAGTTTTTCAAAGCAGTTCACTGTCTTAATTCTGTGATATTTATCCCCACTTTTTAAAAGGGGACATTTCTCTGACTGCCCCACAGACTGACGTGTGTTCTGCACCCAGTTGCATGAGCCTCGACTTGGTGGCATGTGGTTCCCTGGGCACGGCTGCTCCTGTTGGAAGCTGACTGTACAGTGGCACTGCCCACAATAAACTTGTCCTGAAAGCCGAGGCTGCTTCTGTCCATCTGTGTGCACTTGTTCAGGAGGAAGCAGCAAGTGACTGCCCCGTCCCAGGTGCCTTGTTCCCGTTGGTTTGGACCACATCTTAAAACTTGAAGCTGGGGTTCCAATTGTCTGTGCTAAATGTTTGCCTGAGAAATAGACCAAGATTTTGTTTCTAGCTACATAGTCCCTGGAGCTCAGCCCGAGTGCTGAGACTACAGGTGTTTCCTACCACTCAGTTATTACGGTCAGTTACTCTGTAGCCAAAGGGAGTCACACCCTGCCTGTCCTTTATCAGGGTGCAGGTGGTCTCAGCAGGAAAACCAACCAACCAACCAGCCTAAGTGATGAAGAAAAGCCTGCAGTGTAAAGACGTTTATTCCATGTTCATGTAAACCAGCCCAGGAGAGGTGTCGTAGGCTGCCTGGATCACACTGCTGGCTGCCAGGCTGATGGAGGGGACCCCTCACCCTGCCATCAGAGCGGAGTGGTCTCTGAGGAAAGAGACCACATGGATATGCATGTCCCTGGAGGGGGTGCCCTGGGAGGGGAACCCCTTCCCTCAGGAAGTAGCTCTGACAAACTGGGCTAGCTCCTCACACTTGGTCGCTGTGCTGCAAGGACAGCTCCACAGCCACCAGCCTCAGCCCAAGTGGCCCAAGCACATACCTCTCAACGCCACAGCACTTGGACCCCTCACCTGGTGGCCACGTGGCCCCCACAGGTCTCAAGCCCACCCTACCAGCATCAGCAGCAGGTGGAGATGTGCACAGCACAGCCCCAAACCACCACCTGCACGGGTGTTGCTGCCACCCCCAATCAGCTCCAGCTCAGCTCCACTGTGGTGGTGGGACTCCAGGCCGTGGGCCCCGCTGTCCCTCTCTGTGGGCACGCAGACGGCTGCACATCTTCCGCATCAGCAGCCTCTGGGCCTTCAAACGCCTTCGGAGCTTCTCATTTTCCTTCAGCGTGAGGAAGAGTTTTTTTTTCAGGGCATCCAAATCCAAAAGGGCGTAGCTGTGATCAGACGGCTGCCCTGGAAGGGGCCTTCTCAGCCCCATGGGGCCAGTGGGCCCACCAGGGGCCTCCGTTGCTTCTGTTCTCTGTGTTAATACCTGAGGACAGAGGTCAGCGAGAGCTAAGAGCCACCCGGTGGCCCTGGGTCAGCAGACTGGTTCAACCCAGCCCTGGCACCCACTTCCCCTGCTCTCCTGAAACCTAGATGTCTTGGTGGTCTCACTGGGAAGCTCTAAGTTCGAGGCCACCCACGCAGCTGCCCCGTGCCACTGGGTGCTCTGGGCACTGGGTCTCTTTCATTTTGTTGGTAGCAGAATCGCCTAGTGCTGAGACCACCTAGGACCCCAAGTCTTACCCGTTTCCCCGGGCCTTCGGTGTTTAGAGGCAGCTGAAACTCTTCAAGCGTGGCGTCCATGTTCCTTCCTGGGCTGTCCCCACCAGCCACCGCCTCGGGACAGACCTGGGAACAGGAGGAGGTGTCAGGCCAGCCGAGCTGGCAGACACCAGATCCCCATGCAGCTGCCGCTGTCTGTCCCTGAGTAATCCCTGAAAGGGCTACAAGCTGCTGCAATCAGCCACCAGCCTATGACCCACTGAGGTCTGATGCCAGAAAGCTACGGAAGCCTGAGGCCACAGTTTGCCTCTGAGGAGGGCATCCTAAACTCAAGTTTAAGACTGGTTTCTCTTCAGGTTGTACAAATTTTTGATCCTTTTTTTTTTTTGAGACAGTCTCCCTGTAGCCCCAGCTGGCCTGGAACTTGCTATGTAGACCAGGCTGGCCTCGAACTCACAGAGATCCACCTGCCTCTGCCTCCCAGGTGCTGGGACTAAAGGTGTGTGCCACCATGGCCAGCACTTTTGACCTTTTTCTAAACTCAAGCTTGGGAGGACATGGGGCAAAGCTTGCAGGCCAGCTGGGCTAGAGCACTGCTGCCTGAGCCATCTCAGCTCCAGTGTCATCACATGTGTGGTGGGCAGCAATGCACAGTGTCACTGTGATGTGTAGGGGAACCCGGTGCAGACTCACCTCTCTCTCAGGGGAGGCATCTCCTCGCGTGCCAGCTGGGTCTGTGTTCTCCCTCACCAACTGCAAGACAGGTGCACAGAGCTGGTTCAGACAGGACACAATGGGCAGCCTGCTTACCCCAAGAAGGGATGCAGCCACTGGCCTGGGACACCTGTCCCCTTGCTCCACCTGGAATGGTACACACCTAGCAGTACTAACTGAATTAACTAACCTGGAATGTGATAAACACCAGGATCAAGAGCAACTTGGGGAGGAAAGCCTTTATTTCATCTTCTAAATCCAGGTCACCATCTATCTTTGAGGGAAGTCAGGGCAGGGGCTCAAACAGGAACTGAAGCAGAGATCACAGGAGCGGTGTTCCCGGCTTGCTCAGCCCACCTGCCCAGGGATGGCACCACAGGCTGCATCCTCCGACATCAACCATCAAGAAAATGCCCCACAGACATGGCCACATGCCAGCCTGACCTGGGAAATTCTTCAGTTCAGGTTCCTTCTTCCCAGATGACTGCTTGTGTTGAGTAGACAACACCTAACCAGCCTAGCTCCCCTTCACTTTCTCTAAACATATTCCCAAACCCGGGATCACCGGCTCATCAACAGGTCCCTAAAGCAGCAAGGACCTGAATCATTGCATCACCCTGGGGCCTGACACCCATCCTCAATCAACATTTGTGTCAATGTTTGTGAATGGAAAGCCTGTGTCACCGTTCCAGGCACCACACCAGAGGGGGTGTAAACAGCTTGCCACTGACCTGAGGACTAAAATGAGGCTGTGGACTTTCTGAAGCCTCTGTCCAGTCCACTGCTCCCGGGTCTCCTTCCTGCCCCAACACCCTTCCATCCTCCTGACCCAACTGCGGCCTTGCACTATGTCACTGCAGGCCCAGCAGCACAGGGTGAGGTATGTGGCCTAAACTGTGCCCCGGGCTCGAACTTTTGGAAATCCTCCTGCCCCAACCTCCTGAGTGCTGGGATTACAGGTATGTACCAACACACTAGGGAGTTTGGTTTGATTTGAGACAGAGTCTCATGCACCTCACATGCCTCAAATTCCAAAGATGACTTTGAAACTTCTCCTCCTTCCTCCACCCCCTGAATGCCGGGGTTACAAGTGCGCATGCACAGCCACAGCCCAGTTTCATGTGGTGTTGGGGATCTAACCCAGGGCTTCATGCACGCTAGGTAAGAACTCAAATGAGTTACAATCCCATTCCCCAGCATGATTTAGCTTCAAAGGAGCTTTAAATTACTTTTTCTTTTTTGGTTGTTTTGAGCCAGGGTCTCCCTGTAGCCCCAGCTGGCCTTCATCTTCCAGAGATCCACCTGCCTTTTAGACAGTGTCTCGTGTACCCCAGGCTAGCTACCCTTGAACCTAGAGGATGACTTTGAACTTCTGATCCTCCTGCCTCTGGCTCCCAAGTGCTGGGATTACAGGCATGCACCACCACACCCAATTTCTGTGGTGCTAAGAGTTGAACCCAGGGCTCCTTACATACTAGGTAAGCACTGTACCAGGGCTGGAGAGATGGCTCAGCATTAAGAGCACCGGCTACTCTGGCAGAGGATCTGGTTTCAGTTCCCAGCACCCACGCAGTGGTTCACAAAGTCTGTAACTCCAGTTTCAGGGGATCCAGTGCCCTCTTCTGGTGTATACATGGTACACTTGCATGCAGGCAAAACACTCAAGGGCATAAAATTAATAAATTTTCTTTTTTTTTAATTAAAAAAAAATTTTTTTGGTCTTTTGAGACAGGATCTCCCTGTAGCCCCAGCTGTGATGGAACTCACTATGTAGACCAGGCTGGCCTTGAACTCACAGAGATCCGCCTGCCTCTGCCTCCCAAGTGCTGGGATTAAAGGCATGCACCACCACACCCGGCCCTAGCTACTTCTTTTTAAGCTCACTTTCCCTGAAATGCCTCCCCCAAACCCCACTGGCAAATCAAGGCAGGTTGAATGTGACATTAGTGTCCTACCTGTGTGGGGTCCTGAAAGGCGAACTCGGTGGGCACAGCATTGTGCTTCAGGTTCTTACGGTTCCCGAAGGCACTGAAGCACTCAGGTCTGAAGTGCTCAGAGCAGATGACCGTGTGCTGCTTGGGCTTGAAGCCGATCCGGCCAATGTTCAGCACCCACTCCTTCAGCAGCTCCGGACGGCTGAAGGGGAACCTGTGTTCCATGGGACAGCTTTGGGAACTCAGCTATCCTTTCCTTAAATCGTAACTAACATCTGGAAGCTTCTCTCATGGCTGCTATTGGCAAACTCAATGGAAACCCAAGGTCATGAACCTGGCCCAAGAGTCCAAGTGAGCTGCACTTCCTAAGAAATGTACCAAGAGCTATATCTTGTTCCTTCAAGAGCCCTGAACCTGTGCCAGGCCACTGCAGTGGGTAAGGCCAAGTTCCTTCACTACAAAGCCTCCACTCCTGCAGTAAAGCAAGCAGAGGTGGACTGTGGGGGCTGTGGCAGGAGGAAGCCCTGGGGTGGTCAGGGCCCACTAAGGTGACATCTGTCCAGACCCTGTAAGCAGGAAGGCTTCACAGAGGACAGCAAGGGCTGGGGGTGGGAGTGATACAGGTCTAGTCAGGGCACCTGGAGCAAGATGGACCATACCATATAGGGCTTCAAGCAGATAAGTGTCCCTGCAAGTTCTGGGTGAGAAGAGATTGGAGGGGGGGGGGGCTGCTATAGAGAGAGCACCAGGCAGTGAGACCCAGGTGTGAGCCAGAGGCAGTGCTGAGGGCAGGGGCACTGAGTACCAGGTGGTGCTGAGACGGCGACTCAAGTCTATGACCCCAGCACTTGGGAGGCTGAGAAAGGGGGACTGCTGTGAGTCAAGGGCAGCCTGAGTTACAAAATGAGACAGCAAGATTTGCCTGTAGATCCCAAAACAAAGGGAAGGAAGGAAGGAGCTTCATGTTTGCCATGGAGGAGGCATCCAGGAGGGTGAGTAGAAGCTGCTGTGTGTGTTACTTGTGAAGTTAAGGCACTCTCCAGACTGTCCAAGTGTAGAAACTGGGGTGTATATTAGGTGTGAAGTGAAGGAACTCTTCAGACTCTCAGGTGCAGGTGTGGCAGATGGGCACATGTGCCTGGGATGCCCCTGTGTAGCCTATTAGTCTTGATGAAATCAACACTTGGGAGCTGCCACAGACCCCTCCACCATGAGCACTCCAACACTCTGCTGTAAATTCAGAGGACCCACCAAAGGAGACAAAGAAGGGAGATCTAGGCCAGGTGTGGTAGCACACACCTTTAATCTTGGCAGAGACAGGCAGATCTCTGTGAGATGGAGACCAGCCTGGTCTACATAGTGATTTTCAGGCCAGCTGGAACTACAGGGAGACCCTGTCTCAAAACAAAAAGGAGTGGGGAGGGGAGGGATTTATGATGAAGGTGGAAACAGGCCCTAGGAGCCATATGAGAAGACACCAGTTGTGTCAAATGCTATAGAGAGGTCGATTAAGGCAGGGGATATGAAAATAGCAGGGAAGCCAGGTTTGGTGAATTCAGCACTCAGAGGACAGGAACATCAAGAATTCAAGGCCATCCTGGGCCACATAAGGCCTTCCCTCTCTCAAAAAAGAAAAAATAAATAAAATTAGAAGGAATACAGGAAAACATGAAATGGGCATACATGATCAAAGTACATGATAAACACAGATGAAAATGTCCTTGGGGAAGCCCATCAGTATGCACAATGAATATACAGCAACCAAACAATTAAGCCCAGCAGGATGGCTCAGCAGGTAAAGGCACTTGCTGCCAAGCCTGAGTTTGGGTCCCCAAGACCACATGGTGAAGGAGACAACAGACTCCTGCAAGTTGTCCTCTGACTGCACACATGCACTGGTATGGGAACCCACATATGTACACAAACACAAATAAATAAATGTAATTTTTAAAATAAGTTTTCCCAGGTATGGTGGCACCTTTAATCAATAGGTGGATCTCTGTAAGTTCAAGGTTAGCCTGATCTACGTGGAGAGTTCCAGGCCAGCCAAGGCTACATAGTGAGACTGTCTCAAAACAGAAAACTAAAAAAGATAAAGACAAGGACAGGGCCAGGAGAGTGCTCAGAAGCAAGACACCTGTCTACTATTCCTAAGGCCCTGAGTTCCATCCCCAGCACCAAAATAAAAGTTTGCCAGACAAGCCGGATGTGGTGGCACATGCCTTTAATCCCAGCACCTGGGAGGCAGAGGCAGGCGGATCCCTGTGAGTTCAAGGCCAGCTTTGTCTACATAGAGAGTGCCAGACCTGCTGAGGCTACAGGGAGACCCTGTCTCAAAAACACCAAAAAAAAAAAAAAAAAGGTTGCCAAATGTACTGGATGCCAGGCATGCCAACATTTGAAAGACTGAGGTTGGAGGGTTTCTTCAAGTTCAAGGCCAGTTTGGGCTACACAGTGAGGTCCAGGTCAGCAGGACCCTGTCTCAAAGGAAAAGAGAAGGACCAGTGAGATGGCTCAGCAGGTAAGGGCACCTGCTTCCAAGCCTGACAATCTGAGTTTGATCCTTGGGACTCACTAGCTCCTATAAGCTGTCTTCCGACATATGTTACAAGGTGCCACCTTCCAGAAATAAATCAGGGAGCTGAAGAGACGGCTCAGTGGTTAAGAGCACTGGTTGCTCTTGCAGAGGACCTGGGTTGAAATCCCAGCACCCAAGTGATGGCTAACAGCCATCCATTAACTCCAATTCCAAGGGATCTGACACCCCTGTCTGTCCTCCACAGGCATTGCATGACATGGGTGCACTTACACACATGCAGGCATATCATATCACTCATACACAAAAAATAAGGTGGTGTTTTTTTTGGTCTTTTTTTTTTTTCGGTCTTTTTTTTTTGAAACAGGGTCTCCCTATAGCCCCAGCTGTCCTGGAACTCACTATGTAGACCAGGCTGGCCTTGAACTCACAGAGATCCACCTGCCTCTGCTGTGCGCCACCACACCTGGCAAAATAAGTATTTTTTAAAAAAATACATAAATATTGGGGCTGGAGAGATGGCTCAGTGGTTAAGAGCACTACTTCAGAGGACCCAGGTTCGATTCCCAGCACCCACATGACAGCCAACAACCATGTAACTCCAACACCCTCTTTCTGACCTTTGCATGCACTTACATACCCGCAAGTAACACACTTATACACATAAAAAATATAAATAATAAAAGATATTTAAAAATAAATAAATGTAGCTAAATTTAGAGAGAGGACGAGGTGACTGTATCCCAGGGTAGACGGACACATGACCAGGAGACCCAGATCTCTCGGGTACTGTCCCTGGACCCACCCAGATGCCCTTCAATTGCAAGCCAGATCAGTCCTGGTCGATGTGTTCAGAAGGCAAAAAAAGGAGGACCTCCGCAGCATGAACGTGGAACAGAGATGACTCACAAACCAAGCTCAGCGGCTTAGGGCTCCAACCCGGCCGGGAGCACTGTGCAGTCAGGCAGGAGGGAGGAAGACCTGGAGGGGTGCAGCGAGGAGTATCGGGGGCCACCTCATGACGTGGGCACGGTCTGCCCGCTACGAGCGTCGGAACTCTAACGCAAGGAGCGCACAGGCCGCAGCTCTTTGGAGCTGCTCTGGAAGCGCTGTGGTCGCCCGAGGCCAGAGCTCCGCAGGCCGCGTCCCTGCGAAGGGTCGGGGCAGCACCACCGCCCCCGCCCCGGTTCCCGCACGGCGGCCGCCCAGGGCCGGGACCCGCTGAAGCGACCGAGCAGTGCGGCCACGTAGGTCTCCGGGCCGGCCGGCCGACCCCGTCTTGCCGCCCCCTCCCTGCAGCCTGCCCGGTCCGCGTCCCCCTCGCCCGCACGCCCGGGGCCGCTCGGTGCTCCCGCCCGGCACCCCCGCCATGGCACCGTCCCCCCTCGTACCCCCTCCCGGTCCTCCCGAGGCTACGAGAGCTCCGCGGGGCTCGGGTCCGGGCCTCCCGCGTCCGCCGCTCACCGGTGGAAGGTGAGCTGCTTCCTGCGGCTGCTATAGCGGTTGCAGCACTGCCGGGCCGCGCACGACTTCGGCATCTCGGAGCCCGGCCCGCTGCCCCTAACAAAGATGGCGGCAGCAAGGCCGCGGCGGGCGGAGCCCGCGAGGGGCGGGGCCTGCAGGGCACCTGGAGCGGGAGCTAGGCTGGCCGAGCCCCCCAGCTCAGGCCTCGGTCGCCTAGGGACTCGAGGCCCACACCCACCAGCTGCCTTTCAACCGTGGACCCCTAGTTCCAACCCCCAACTTGGCCAATAGTTTAAGGCTTCCAGAAGTGACGGGTTTGATGGGGCTTTTAAGACCAGGTGGGTCCTGCCTCAGCCTCCCAGATAAGTCATGGGGTTGGGTTTTCTTTTTTAATATTTTATTAATTTATGAGTGTTATGCCTATATGTAGGTAAGTGCACTTGTGCCGTGCGATGCCCGAGGAGGACAGAAGAGGCTGTTGGATCCCCTGAAACTGGAGTTACAGACAGTTGTTAGATGCTATGTGGATGCTCGGATTCGAACCCAGGTTTTCTGCAAGAACAGTGATCGTTCTTAACCGCTGAGCCATCTCTCCAGCCCCAAGTTTTTTTAAAGACTTGTTTTTATGTGTTTGCTGGCATGTATATAAGTGCACCACGTACATGCCTGGTGCCTGAGAGGGCAAAAGACCAGGTCAGAGCCCCTGCAACTAGAGTTCTGAACTAAGCCACCATGTGGGTGCTGGGAACCAAATCCAGGTTTTCGAACAAGAGCAAGTGCACTTAACCTGAGCCCTCGATCCACCGGACCCGATCCGACACCCCCCCACCCCCACCAAAGATTTGATCTACTGATGTCACTGAACCCACTTGGCCACCAGTTGGCTTGATGAACTGAAAATGCCTGGCATTGGGGACCCAAGGGTTAAGGGCAGAGGAATGCCCAAGCTTGGTTCATCCCAGGCCTGCAGAACCTAGCAGGCTGTGGCTTTTAGAGCACAGGTCAGGCCCCTCGCCTGAGCTGAAACCCAAAAAAGCCTTTCACGTGAGCCCAGGATGGCATTTATCTCTGTAGAGCACTGGAGGCGCACCAGGGGCCTGAGCCCCTTCATCCTGCCAAGTGCCTTCATGCCACCATGTATGAAGTGGGGGAAGACCACCGGTATCCCTGAGCACAGATTGAAGGAGATGCCGACCTCAAAGTAGCAATATCTTTATTTACAAAATATACAGTTTCACAGAAACAGCTCGCTTTATACACATAAACTTTATAATTACACAGAACCATGTAAACGATGTTAAGCCAATGAGAGGGGCCGACTTCGGGGGTGACACCTATTCCCTTCCCCTCACATCATCAGCCACCAACCAGGAGTCCCTAGGAGGGTCATGCCCAATTTTGCATAAAGCTGATTGCAGCTGCACAGCTCAATCTACCCCCAAACCAAGGTGTCTGCCTTCTGACACCACCCACGGGGACAGACAGATGGGTAACAGAAATCAAGCAAACAGAAATTGAGATGAGTATGGAACGTGTTCCAGAGGCGTCACACCTTTAAGCTCATGTGACCATGGCTAGGGTGGGCAGTTCCACTTTAAAAATCACACATATTCTTAAATGCACTTTAAAACTCTAAGGAGCTTCTATAAAAAGAATGCACTGGAACTTTGGTTACTCAGGGTGAAGACACTGGACAGGTATTGTCACAGGGCAGGTCTTTGGCAAATTCCTCCAACTTGTCCTGGCTGTTTGCACCTCAGAGCCAGACAACAGCCTAGAACAAGGTTGTCTCTCCACAGCAGAATTCTCCCTTGACTTCACAATAAACTGAGTTTCAGGAACTATTTTTCTCTACTTTTGTACTTCAATATAACCAACAGGATTTTAAAAAAAAAAAAAAAAAAAAAAAAAGAGTTCCCTGGACAAGTGTGAGACACACCGAGACAAAAAGAAAAAGGCTCCAATTAGCCAAATTACAGCCCAAGCTCCTTGGTGCTTCGGTGAGATGTGGGAGAAAATGCCTGGTGACCCTGCAAAGGTGTCACAGTGGTTGGGGGGACGGGGGGCAGCAGTCAACAACAGGCGAAGAATCTGACCAACTTGGCCACTTCCCTTCTCAAGCCCAACAAGAAAACACATGAAACACAACCCACTGTTTGGCCAGCAGTCCCAGAATGAGTAGTGAGATTTCAAGGGAGCACCACCCACCTCAGAGGTTTCCAGGACCACCAGTGTCCCAGGTATGCTCCCCTGAGCAGTGTGTGAAGCTTGCCCTAAGGGTTCCAGAGCTGGCCTCCCCAGTGCAGGACCTGTGTTCACACCCAGGAACTCTATACACTGCTAAAGGTCCATGTTACTGTACCACTGACTCACCAACTCAAACCAAAAGGATTCAAACCTAACATCGCCCCGGGAAGCAAGCAGGCCAGCCTTTGTGCGGAGGATACCCACATGACTGCAGGAGACTCCTAGTCTTCTCACCCCATTATTTGAAGGAACAGCACTCAGGTCCCAAGGATTGCCTAGTCTGTGGGTTGCTACCAGAACAGGTGAAAAAGAGCCAAGTGCTCCCACACTGGAGAAGCGTGTCGGGCATAAGGGCAGAGAAAGGGCACCTGCAAGAAACTGAGTCATGAACTCAAGCCACTGCCACCCCCTTTCCACAGAGAGGTGGCCACATACCATCCCTTTAAATCAACAGTGGAAACCAAAGACTCCCCAGCTCTCCCACCATCTAGGGTCCCTCCTGGGGACACTTGTGCTCTCGGGCAGCAGCTCCCTGGCCGGGTAAGTACAGCTGGGGCAGAGGCAGTGCAGACAGGAAGGAAGGGGGCAACTTGGATGGCTGCATGGCAAAAGACTGAAGCTGGAGAAGAAACTCACCACTAACAGGCCAGAGAAATGACATCTCCCCCAGTAAGTGGAAGGAAGCAGGACTAACAGCTAGCACTGGCTCCCAGTGGCGGGAACTGTTAACAGGACAGCAAAACTTCATGATGACCATGTGCCCTCACTGGGCTGAGGCAGACCCTGGTGCCAGGTCTCCGTCTGCCTCCACCGCAGCAAACCAGCTCTGGCAGCAGCTTTGCCGACGTTTTATTCGCTCACTGGCTATGTACAGTTTCTACCTTGGACGGCTTGTCCTTTTGCTTAGGCACCTGAATGGCAGGGTCTGCCCGCCCCACAGCTGGGAGTCCTGTGCTCAGCAGAGGGAGGGCCACAGAGAGACAGAGACCGCATCCCTTCCAGTCCAGCTGCAGCCTCCTCGCCAGCTCCAAGTCAGTCCAGAAACAGCTTCCGGGAGCCCATTCGGGAACGGTTGGAACGACGGATATCAAACTTGGAGTCCCGGCACTTTTGGCAGACGAACACTTCAGGAACATTGGACTTCCGGATCTTCGCACAAGACAGGTGGATCCAGGTGTGGCACTCGTTGCACTCTATCATGGGGCGACCAGCAAATGGCTTCATGCAGAAACAGGTGACAAGATCCCAGGAATCATCATCTGAAAGGAAAGGAACAAGTGAGAGGGGGATGACCTTTGAGGCTCCCCTGCCCCCCAACAGCTGCATATCCAGTGGGCTCACTGCTGCCCATACTCAGCTGGTGCACTGGCATTCCTCTGACCATGCAGTGAGCGCACCCCAGAGGGCACTGAACCAGCTGTCGCTCATGGGCTAGCTCATTTTCACACAGGCTTCTCATGCAACCGGGACTGAGTTTCCAGTGACTATGGGCCCTTTCATGAGTGTCTCCCATCTGTCCGTCTTCACACTTTCTCCTCTCAAAGACATGGGGTGCACCCTGGGGTCCCACTCCAAGGGCCTGGACCCTCTGCTCTCGAACCATCGCCCCTGCTCCAGCCCTGGGACCACTCACCTGAGTCCACCATGATGTCCTCATCATTGCCAGTGCTGTCTTCATCTCGGAACACCACCTGCTTTCCCTGCCGGACAATAGTCCGTTTCCCTTCAGTCTTTACTTCTTTGACCTGATCAGGTGACACAGTGGCACAAGAGCCACTCGAGGGGGTGTCAGAGTCCCAGCCAGAGCAGGCATCACCAGAGGCCTGGGGAATATCCTGCAGAGTGGGACTTGCTGGGGTCTCCACGTAGGTGTCGGCAGCTTCCAGCTTCAGCAAGCCCCCCCTGTACCCCTCCTTCACAGGCACGTCACTGTCTCTGCGCTTCCTCTTCTTCTTCTTCTTCAGTTTGTCAGTTTTCTTCCTGTCCAGCAGGAAGTTACTGGGCTTGGCTCGCTGTAGGAGGGTGGGCTGCAGGTGACTGAAGCAGCGGTCGGATACCGGCAAAGGCACCGAGGGTGTGATGTCAGAGAAACCAGTGTCCCAGCCATCACTGTCGATGGTGCCCGCAGTGCTGTTGGCGGGGCTGGGGCTGCTCCTCAGAGGGAGCTCCTGCAATGACAGAGGCACAGGGACATGGTTTCAGAACTTCAACCAGCCCCTCGGCTAAGACATACACACGGTCAGGCATCCTGTAAGGAGCCAGGACAACCTCAACACTGAACCCTCCTCAGACCCTGCCCTAGAACCAGAATTAAGCTCAGTTAAATATGCACAAAAGGCAGGGTGCAGCATAGCCTTAGGAGCAATGTGCTTACCTGCCTGCAGGGGACAGGACTGAGTTGAGCCCCCTTACCAGTATCCCAAAGACCACTCCAGGCACCCTGCCCTCTGTCTTACTCTCCCTAATTGTAAAGTGTCCCTTCCATTTGTCCTCACAAGAGATACTCTTTAATTACATGAACTTAAGTTTCAAAAATTTAGCACTCAAAAATCTGGAAACATTGCAAAATACTGCACAAAGTAGGTAATTACTGCCGCCCCCCAAAACAGCAAGCTAAATGCTACCCCTCTTCATAGTGAACATGATTTGCTGATAGTGCCAACCGTCTACGTGGTACAAAGCATATGCTATATGCCAGGTGGAGAGTAAACTGTGCACACTGCATTCTTTTGTTTGTGGCTTAGTATGACATACAAGGGCACCCTCAAGGGTAGCCCCACAGCAGCTCTGACCCACAGCCCTGCCCTTTCATTAGGAAGGAAAAAAGCATTCTTGTACATGGGATCCAGGGCATGGACAGGAACCCCCCAGAGAGGCCTGCACCTATGGCAAGTGAGTGCCCCTCTGTGGCCAGGTACCATCACCCTAAGGCTCAGAACAAGGTTGACCACAAAAGGGCAAGCAGATACCAACCCCTTAGTTGCAAACAGACCTTGCGTTGGGACTTTTTGTGCTGCTGTTATGTTCTCAAGACAGGGTCTCTCTTTTAGTCCATGCTGACCTGAACTCACTACACAAATAGCCCAGGCTGACAAACTGTTGGTCAATTTCCTTCCTGAGCCTTCTGAGTGCAAGAATCACAAGAGTGGGCACAAATGAACTCATAAGCCAACATTTCCTATCAGGGCCTTGGGACTCTCTTCCCTAGCTGGGCTGATCTAGGCTCTAAAGAAATAAGATTCCCGCCGGACTAGGGCTGTAGGTCATGACCGGCAAGGCTTCCAGGCGAACTCCTGAGCAGAAAGCTGAGGAGCTGGAGGTCTCAAAGGCATAGGGGCCATTACCTCCTTTGGATAAGGAATGTAGCCAGCATAGGCCAGGACAAAGGTGCAGAATTTGTTGAAGTCCTCCACAGTCCGGCGCCTCTTGCAACTGGGGGAGTACTCCTGTTAACAGAACAAAGGCTGTGTGAAGGAAGGCCTCCCGGAGGAGGCTTCCAGCCAACAAGAAAGCAAGCTGCAACTTTTACGGCCAACTCACAAAACACTGCAAAATTTACAATCTAGAAACAAGATAAGGTGAGTCCAGGTCAAGAAATGACAGTTTTCGTAAGGAGGAAAGAGGATCCTGTGCCAAGAACACTGGGAAACTGGCTAGGAGATAAAAGCTGGTCCACCTCCTGGCACTCGGGGAGTTGTCTGACCTTATCTACGTGTCCCTCCAGGCCTATCCTGAGCTCTGATACCTAATTTCTGCTACAGATTTCCCACTTTACAACAAACTGCTGCTCTAACGAAAACACTGATTTCAAAAACCCGCAGCTCAATCTTTCCTTGCTCTCCGGGCTGATCCCAGGAGGCCAAGGCAGGGAGGACCCAGTGTCGCCGGCCCAGGGGGCTGGGCCTATCCTGGACCAAGCTTTTTCCTCCGGACTTAGAGGAGGCGGCAAGGCAGTCCTGCCCGGTTTGGGTGCACACTTGGGGGGTCGTTCCCACGGGCCGCGGAGCACCCACTACGTAAGGGGGTGGGTGCTCCATTCGCCGCGGCCGCTCCGCGCACCACCTGGGCGCCACCCCCGCCCCGGCTCAGGTGCTCGGTCCGAAGCAGCGGCATCGGCACGACTGCGCAGAGCGGCGGGTCCTCCGAACACCACTTTTAAAAAGGTTCCCAACTTGCTCCTCCCGGCCCGGGGCGGCGAGGCCCGTAGGCCCCCAAACTCCACCCCAACTTTAACTTCGCCGGGGGCCCGCGCGGCAGTGGTCAGGGCCCCGGACCCGAGTGGGAGGCGGCGCCGCGGCGGCTGGGGATCCGCCCTCCCCCGCGAAGCAGATGGCGCGCGCCGCTGGCCCTCCCGCCGGCGCAGGCCCCGGAAGGTGCGGGGCCCACCCGTGGGGTGCGGGACGCCCTCGGAAGCTGGGAAGGGGGGGGTCCCGTCGTCGCGCAGGC
>NW_008358859.1:1182143-1190417 GCF_000622305.1 Nannospalax galili | reverse complement strand
GGGCGCGGTGACTGGCCTGAGGGGCGCGGGGAGGACGCGGGCGTCCGGGGAAGCCGCGGCGGGGACGACCGACGCGGGCCCGAGCTGGGGGCGGACGCCGGGCCCCGGGGGCGCAGCAAATGGAGGAGGAAGGGACGGCGGGCTCGAGCCCGCGGCCCGGGGTCCGGCTGTTCGGGGAGGTTGGGGAGGGGGCGGCCGGGACGCAGCCAGCACTCACCTCGGGGTGGAAGGCGGCGGCGCAGGAGTCGGAGTCCATGTTCAGGGTGGGGGGCGGCGGCTGCGAGAGTGCCGGCGCGGGAGTGCGGCAGCGGGGTCGCGGGGCGGTCAGGCCCGGGGGCTCGGCCCGGGCTCCGCGCCAGGCGAGAGCGGACCGGGGAGTGGTCGCCGGGGCCGGAGGTGATGGGGGTGTCGGCGTGTCTCGTCACAGGCTCGATGACCCCACGCTGGAGGCTCCTCAGAGAGCAGAGTAGACGATGCAGCGCCCGCGGCCGGCGCTGAGGAGAGGCGGGAGAGGCGCTGTGGGGGGCGGCGGCGGCGGCGAGCGGGAACCCGACCGGCTCCCCGACCTGACGCCCAGTTCGGCTCGTGTCTCGGGAGGGAGGGCGGGAGTGCCGAAGGGGCCGCAGGGAAATGTAGTCCCGAATGCTAGGGCTCTGTCGATCTAGGGGCGTGGCTTGTTCGGCGCGGAGCATTGTGGGAGTCGCAGTCCTGGGCACTGCGCTGTGGTCGCACAGAGGCTTTTTCAGAACTCCAAGTCCCATGAGGCTGCGCGGCAGGGCTCGTATGCGGAGGCGTTGCCTACGGGACTCTGGGGCCTCCGGGACGGGGGGCGGGGGGGCTCGCACCTCCCCGGCTGGTGGGGGAGGGGCGGCAGGTCCGGAGGCTGCGGGGACGCGGACGAGCGGTGGCCTGGCCCGAGGGGGTTGGCTCGGTCTCCGCTTTTTCCCGCGGGGCCTGGGCTGCGCCTTCCGTGGGGCGGGGGTCTCCGCCGCCCGGGGGAGATGGGGGCGGGCCGCTGACGTCCCCGAGGGCGGAGCGCTTTCGTGGCGGCGTTGGGGACCGGAAGGCTCGGTGGCGGTTTCGGTTATGCTATCCACGCGGGAGAAGCAAGAAGCCAGGATACGTGCTGGGTCCCGGTTAAAAGTACCTGGTGCCGGCCTATCGGTGCTGTTAAACACGCTGGCTAAGTCCGCTTTGTGTTCTCTGAACTCTGCTGTTTTGTAACTAGCTGTATTTCCTCAGTTCCGTCTCTTCTGAGACCTCCGCGGTGCAGGGTGAGGAGGAAATGGCCGGTGCGACGGGGTTGCTGACTGAGGTGTTGATGGGTAATTGAGGAGTGGGCCGGGATGGAAGACCGACGGACTTCCCGGCTTTGGCGGGGGAAGCATCCTATCCAGGAAGCCCGCTACTCTTTAACATTAATAACCATGTGAAAGGGAAGGTACACATATGCAGAACGCGCATTAGTCAAACATATTTGGGGGGAGGTTCAAAGACTAACTGTCAAAAGAGAGGTAGAATTTTAAATTCAAGTGAAAACAGCCCGATATACTGGAAAGGTGAGCTTATTTGAGCCTGTGAACAGCTGTCCAGCTGTCAGCGATTATTGCTTTTTTTTTTTTTTTCCGGTCTTTTTGAGACAGGGTCTCCCTGTGGCCCCAGCTGACCTGGAACTCACTATGTAGACCAGGCTGGTCTTGAACTCAGAGATCCACCTGCCTCTGCCTTCCGAGTGCTGGGATTAGAGGCGTGCACTACCACGCCTGGCTGCTTTTTTTTTTTAGTATTTTATTTGTTTTGATTTTATGTGTATGAGTGTGTCACCTGCATGTATGTGAGTGCACCGGTGTTGTGCAGTGCCGTGGAGGTCAGAAGAGGGCTTCGGATTTCCCTGGAACTGGAGTTACCGTTGGTTTGTAGCCGCCTTGTGGGTGCTGGGAACCGAACCCGGATCCTCTATAAGAGCAGTCAGTGCTCTTAACCACTGAGCCATTTCTCCAGCCCCACTTATTGCTGCTTTTTATTTTATGTGTCTGAGTGTATTGCTTGCATGCATGTGAGTGCACCTCTGTCGTGCATGTTAAGTTATATGACCAGAATCGTCGGAAAGAAGGGAGAAAGGACCCTGAGTCACAAGAAGATTTATTGGAGGTACTCAGGGGGCTAGCCTTCAGCTCCGAAGTGAGTAGAACCATCAGCAATATGGCTGCAGTCTATAGGTTATATAGGGTGTTGGAATGCAGAAGGCCCTAAACTTCAGGGTGGGAACTTGCCAGCCCTCTGCTAGAACATTTTGAGCTGAAAAACATGTTTGTCCCTGCACCAGGTGCAAGAAAGAGGAAGAGAGGGGCTTGGGAGAAGGAGCCAAGGATTTTTTTCTGCCTGACAGTATAGTGGCCTCGGAGGTCAGGAAAGCACATCAGATCCCCTGGACTTGGGGTGAAGCACAGTTATTAGCTGCCCTGTGAGTGCTGGCATTCGAACCTAGGTCCTCTGCAAGAGCAGTCTCTGCTCGTAACCACTGAGCCATCACTCCAGCCTGGGTTAAGCTCATTTTTATGTTATATATTTAGTGATGAGACTAGGTTTTGTTAGGTCCCTAAGATGGCAGCACAAACCTCTACAAGGAACATAGAAACTTAAACCTAGCATGGCCCAGACACCCCATAACTCTAGGGTATTTATAACTAACCACTCCAGGCAGACAGATGAACATCTGGTACCCATAAACCAATCTACCTATGTCAGCCAGAACCACCCCAGGCCTTTGAAGGGCCTGTAAAACCTATCTAAGCCCCCCTCCCATTGCTGCTTTCTCTACTCCCATGAGACAGCTCAGCAGTTTGTCCCCCAATAAACTGCTTTTCTACCCACAGAGTGATTTCATTCGGTGGTTCTGCTGCATCCTTGCATACATCTGGTGCCAAAACCCGGCAGTGGCACCTGGGTCTTCTACACTACAACGTGATCTTCCCTTTTACTGAACCAAACTGCCAACCCGGCCCTCCTGTGGCACAGGTCATTTGGCCCTGCTGGCTTTGGCCAGCCACCACATTTGGTCCAGAATTTGAGTCTACCTCTTCGCCTGCCTTCCTCTAGGCCTACCCGGCTCACCGCCTTTCTTGTAATCTTGGATAAGTGTCCGTTCTGTCTCTCTCTCTGCAGAAGTTGTGCTGGTACACAAGGCAGCCTCCATACAGCCTCCTGGATGCCCATGAAGAGCCGAAGCCATGCTGGCTTTGGTTTCTTTTCTCAGAAACCATCAGTTTCCCCTGCCCTAGACTACAGACTGTGGATAAGACAAGCCCATGCATGCCCCCTTAACCCCAGAAGACCACCCTCACTCTCTAGGAATAACTGCTCTTTTTTCCGCTTCTGTAAACTGCTTGAACACTTGACTGAAAGGACAAACTATGTTGACCCCATTTTGACTAGTTGTTTCAGACAAGCCTGAACATGCCCAGGCATGTTGTAATCTCACCTACCACCCCCACCCCAGGAGGCTATAGATCAAGCAAGCTCAGGTGTATAACAGCCTTATAAGGTAGGAACAGAGACTTCTGGCCCCACAGATAACAGCACATTCCACAGCACTGAGGATAGCACCCACCAATGAGAGACCTCCAGGATACATCCCTAGTAGTCAATCCAAAAGTATGTTGGCGTGTGCGCACAGGCTCTTTGGACCAATCAATATGTAACTCTGTTATTCTTTGTTTGGAACCTATAAAAAGCTTCCACCCCTTGCAATCAGGGCTCTCAGCACAGATCCATTGTGTTGGTGAGGTCTGAGAGTCCAAGCTTAACCCTGAATAAAGGCTCTTTGTTCTTGCATGCCCTCTGGATTCCTTGGTTATTCTTGGGGGTCCATTATCTGGGCACAACATTTGGGGGCTTGTCTGGGATCCCCAAGACCCCCGCCCCTATGGGACCCCAGAGCGCTGAGTCTGCCTGATCCGATCAGTGAGTGTCTCTTGTCTTTGTGTCTTTTGTATTTGTGCGCATCTGGTTTTTGGGCCCAGTTTGAGATTGCCTGTTGGAGGTCTAGGTGGACTCCCTGGAAGGCCATAGATCGTGGGACTTGGGAGACGTCCCAGACCCACCTGGTGGGGATTGGATCCCCTTGGTAAATTTGGAAGGATGGAGCAGGTTGTGCCTGCCAGGAAGCGAGAGGCCATCGTCCTATTTTCAGTTTAAGGCGCCAACTAACCGTGTGTTGTTTTCCTATGTGTTTGTGCTTTTTGTTGTGTTTGTGACTCTGCATTAGAAGAGGTGGGACAGAACCAAGTAACTCCTCTTAGCCTTTTCCAGGGTCACTTCTAGGAGTTCAAAACCCAGGCTGATAGCCTGGGGTTAAGAGTAAAGAAAGGGAAGCTTTTTATGTTTTGCAGGAATGAATGGCTGACCTTTGGGGCTGGTTGGCCTGAAGAAGGGACATTCGACCTGTCCACCATCTACAGAGTAAAGGATATAATTTGTGGCCATCCAGGCCACCCTGATCAGGTCCCTTACATCATGACTTGGCAGCTTATGGTGGAGGAGCCTCCAAAATGGTTAAAGCCATTCCTTCCTCCTCCCCCACTGGCCCAAAGCCGACTGCCCTCACCCTGCACGAGGATGAACGGCAGAGAAATGAACCTAAACCCTCTGCCCCTCTGTACCCTGTCTTGCCAGGAGGCACAGGGGAAGAACTTCTGCTTGAGCCACCCTCCTATCAGCCTGTCCCACAAGCAGAGCCTCAGGACACCCCTGGGGAGGCAGAGGCAGCCCCACCCCAGGAGGCGGAAGAACAGCCTCTCCAGACACAGAGGAGGGTCCAAAGGGGGCAGCCACAGCTGGTGGCAGACTCTACTGTCCTCCCCCTCTGGGTTGTGGGGCCGCTCACTGAAGCAGGGGACCAACAGATGCAGTATTGGCCATTTGCAACTAGTGACCTCTACAACTGGAAGCTGCAAACAGCTAAATTCTCTGAAAAGTCCCAAGGTCTAATTGATTTGCTAGAATCTGTTTTGTTTACCCACTACCCAACCTGGGGTGATATTCAGCAGCTTTTGCAGGTCCTGTTCACCACTGAAGAAAGAGACTGGATCCAGGTTGAAGCCAGCAAGCTGGTCCCTGGGGTGGATGGGAATCCCACCACCAATCAGGCCCTGATAGGTGAAGCCTTTCCCCTGGTTAGGCCGAATTGGAACTTCAATGTGGCTGAAGGTAAGGAGAGGCTCCGGGTCTATCATCAGACTTTAATGGGGGTGTCTGGGCGGCCGCAAGGCGTCCCACCAATTTGGCCAAGATTAGTGATGTGCAGCAAGAGAGAACAGAATCACCCGCAGCATGCCTAGAAAGGATCCTTGAGGCATTCCGTATCTATACTCCAATGGACCCAGAAGCACCCGAGAATAAGAATGCAGTGATCCTGGCGTTCGTGAATCAGCACCCAATATTAGGCACAAATTGTAGAAATTGGACAGACTGGCAGATAAAACCCTGCCAGAGCTTCTGGCAGTGGCTGAGAAAGTCAACAATCATCAAGAGAGTCCTAAGGACAAGCAGGCCCCGTATCTATACTCCAATGGACCCGGAAGCACCCGAGAATAAGAATGCAGTGATTCTGGCGTTTGTGAACCAGTCTGCACCTGATATTAGGCGCAAATTGCAGAAACTGGGCAGACTGGCAGATAAAACCCTGCCAGAGCTTCTGGCAGTGGCTGAGAAAGTCTACAATTATTGAGAGAATCCTGAGGACAAGCAGGCCTGGGTCGCCACCACTGCCAGTGCGAAGCAGACCCGCGACTTTGCCAAGATCCTTCTGGCCACATCGACCAGGTCCCCAGGTGAAAGAGAATGCCAGCTGCAACGCCTATCTGCTGAACAAGGTAGGAGATGCCTAGAAGGGTGACCAAAATTGTTAAAAAACCAATGAGCTTATTGTAAGAAAATGGGCCACTGGAAGAAGGAATGTCCAGAAAGACCAGCTGGGCAGGAGCAGATCCATGAAGGAACACGAGTCCTGGAGCTTGGGGAATGGAGCGAATAGGGAGGACGGGGTTCGGATCCCCTCCCCGAGCCCAGGGTAACTCTCAGAGTGGAGGGGACACCCATGAGTTTCCATGTTGACACAGGTGCTCAACATTCAGTGTTAACAGAGACCCAAGGGAAATTATCAAACAAAAAGTTCTGGGTACAGGGAGCAACTGGCATAAACCAATATTCATGGACCACCCGAAGAAAAGTGGACCTAGGCATGGGTAGGGTGTCCCACTCCTTCCTAGTCATGCCAGATTGCCCCTACCCACTCTTAGGTAGAGACTTGCTTACCAAAATTGGAGCCCGGGAGCGACTGGCATGAACCAATATTCATGGACCACCCGAAGGAAAGTGGACTTAGGTACGGGCTGGGTGTCCCACTCCTTCTTAGTCATGCCTGATTGCCCCTACCCACTCTTAGGTAGAGACTTGCTTACCAAACTTGGAGTCCACATCCATTTTTCACCTAATGGGGTTCATTTAATAGATAAAGGAGGCCACCCATTCAAGTACTGACCTTGCAACTGGAAGACAGGTATCGACTGCACCAAAAACTGGACCCACAGCCAATGGAGGAGATTTCTGTTTGGCTGCAGGAATTTCCCCTGGCCTGGGCTGAGACTGGAGGGGTGGGGCTGGAAGCCCACTGACCACCCATCTGGGGGGAGCTGAAAGCAGGAGTCCTTCCGACTCTGGTGAAGCAGTATCCCATGTCCCATGAAGCTAGATCAGGGATTACCCCACACATCTGGAGGCTAAGAGACCAGGGCATCCTAGTACCCTGCAGGTCTCCATGGAATACACCTCTCCTCCCAGTAAAGAAGCTAAACTCAAACAATTACTGGTCAGTACAGGATCTGAGAGAAGTAAATAAGTGGGTCATGGATATCCATCCCATGGTGCCTAATCCCTATACCCTCCTGAGCTCCTTGCCACACTCCAGAAGCTGGTATACTGTACTAGATTTAAAAGACACCTTCTTTAGCCTGCCCTTAGCCAAGGACAGTCAGCCATTCTTTGCCTTCGAATGGCAAGATCCGGAGGTCGGTTTCAATGGACAACTGACCTGGACTCATCTGCCTCAGGGATTCAAGAACTCGCCCACTCTCTTTGATAAGGCACTTCATGAAGATTTGGGTGAGTACAGGCTGGAACACCCCCAGGTCACCCTATTGCAGCATGTCGATGACATCCTGATAGCTGCTGCTGATGCTCTAGTATGTCAGCAAGGAACTAGGGATTTGTTGGAGACTCTGGGCAGGCTAGGATATTGGGCATCCGCTAAGAAGGCACAAATGTGTCATCAAGAAGTGATTTATCTAGGGTATATTCTAAAAGAAGGACAAAGATGGCTCACAGATGCCAGGAAAGAAACGGTGCTGAAAATTCCAGTCCCCAACTCCCGAGAGCAGTGAGGGAGTTTCTGGGATCAGCAGGGTTTTGCCGCCTCTGGATCCCGGGGTTTGCGGAATTGGCTAAGCCTCTCTATGAGGCTACAAAAGAGAATGAGACTTTTGTCTGGATGGAGGAAAGAGAAAGGGCCTTTAACAAAATTAAGCAAGCCCTCCTGACAACCCTGGCTTTGGGGCTCCCTGATGTCACCAAGCCGTTCCACCTCTACGTAGATGAAAATAAAGGAGTAGCCAAAGGAGTCCTGACTCAAACGTTAGGAACCTGGAATAGACGAGTAGCATACTTGTCTAAAAAACTTGATCCAGTAGCCATAGGATGGCCACCATGTCTGCAGATTATAGCTGCTACTGCCCTTCTAGTCAAGGATGTGGATAAATTGATATTAGGGCAAGAACTGCACATCACCACTCATGCTATTGAAGGAGTTCTTAAGCAGCCACTGGACCGCTGGTTGAGCAATGCCGGAATAACCCATTATCAGAGCTTACTTCTTAACCCTCCAAGAATTCGGTTCCTCCCAAGCTCCACCCTTAACCCAGCCACCCTGCTGCCCAACCCCGACTTGGACGTGCCCCTGCACGATTGTGTGGGGATCCTGAGCCAGGTACATGGGCTCAGAAACGACCTGACCAATCAGCCACTCTCTGATGCAGAAGCTACTTGGTTCACCGACAGCAGCAGTTTCATGAAGGATGGGCAGAGGTATGCAGGGGTGGCAGTGGTAACTGAGACTGAGACTGTTGGGGTGGTGGTTTTGCCTGCGGGGACCTTGGCTCAGAGGGCCAAGCTGATAGCTCTGACTGAGGCTCTTAGGCTTGGAAAGGACAGGCAGCTGAA